>NC_062208.1:1512151-1524651 GCF_912470025.1 Vespa velutina
GCATGCTCTTTCAAGTCCATTTTCAGAAGCACACTAATCTCAGAAGCTTTAATGAATTTTAATCGTAAACGTGGAAGCCGTTTCGTCAAACGATCACTGATATATATATATATATATATATATATATATATATATATATATAAATTGTTATGTTCTTGGATGCTGAGCTGGACCGAAATATAATCAGTGATTACGGATACGATGAAGGAGTGGACTTCGAATGTGTTAATTCGGATCTGCTCTGGCCTCACTGAATTAAATGATCGTAGTGGTATATCTGGTCGTAGTGTTGATATTACTTATGTGATCGTAAATATCGTACGTCCTTGAGAAGATACATATTATAACGAGAGAAAGAGAGATAGAGAGAGAGAGAGAGAAGAGATATAGAAATATAAATACATTTGTCTTATCTCCGTCGATTTGTAATAGCTTCGTGATCGATTCTCTTACGTGTTTACATACACACGTATATAATTGTTTATAAACATATTTGAAAAATAATATTCAACTGGCAAATAAAAGAATTCTTACATATCGAATAATAAAGGATTATCCTTAATTTTTTTTTTTTCCTTATTAATATATTAATAATTAATATTATTTTGAAATTATTAAATTAATTATATTTGAAAAATGAAATATATCAAATACTATGTCATTCATTTATTTAGATATTAAATATCGATAATGTTATTTATATTGATATTTATATTATATTATGAGATCGCGAGTGATCTAATCATTGAGATCATTAGAATTAACAATTACTATTTCTCTTCGATTTATTCTTAAATAAAATTAAATCGTAACAATGATGGACGATCTACGAGTAATCTCGAAATTTTTTAATTAATACGTAAAACAATTAATTACGTTATCGTATTATCGATACAAATCCAATCCTATCGCATAATTATTCGAATTATCATTTATATCAAATATCAATGATAATTCATATTAAACATATAATTCGATATTATTTATATCGAATTATGAATTAACATCTGATCATATATTTCCTCGTTCCCTTCGTCATACGTATGTATTAAAATTAAGGAATTAAGAATTAATTCAATGTATTAATCTCTACGAGCGAAAAATTAATCAAAAGAAAAAAAAAAGAAAGAAAGAAAGAAGAGATAAAAAAAAGGACGTATGAAAATTAAAATAAAATAAGGGGGAAAAAAAAAGAACAAAAAACAGAAACAAAAAGGAAAGAAATAAAAGAATAGAAAAAGAAACAAAAAAAAGAAAAAAGAAAAAAAAAGGATAAATAAAAAGAAGAATAAATAAAATAAGCGAATTAAAAGTTACATACGAATTATATAATACGAAGGATATAGATTGAGTTAGAATGAGACTAAGAAAGAGAGAGAGAGAGAGAGAGAGAGAGAGAGAGAGAGAGAGAGAGAGAGAGAGAGAGAGAGAGGAAGAGAGTGAAAGCATCAACGAAGAGCCCGGCATGACGGCACGAGGGAAATCTCGGACTATTCCACGACTTAACTCTAGTTTTACGAAGGGCTTTCGGTAAGACAATGGCGGAGCTCCGGAGGTTTACATTATTTAATGCCCCTTTGCGCACCGTGCGGCGGTCGTAGCGTTAATTAGGCAGCGCTCATATGCTAATACGTGGGACTAAGCTCCGCTTATTCGCGTAGTAGCTGGCATGAGCCGCGTACAAGCATCGGTTACTCGAGTTATAGTACACGAAGGTTTCTACTAGCCCTTACCTACTATATGCCTTTATATAGATATACACGTATACACACACATTCATACATCTATATATATATATATATATATAATATTTGTACGCTTGCGCACCATTCCTAAGGCAGTCTTTGCGCACACCTTTCTAACATATTCGCGCAAACACGGGAAATAAACCTGTACGCTCGCGCCAAACCAACCGAACTATTTGTCTCGCTAATATTTCCACCTCTTCTTACACCTCCTTCTTCTCCTCCTTCATCTTTTCTTTCTTCTCCTCCTTCTCCATCTACCTCTTCCTTCTTCTACTTCGATTTCTTCTTCTTCTTCTTCTTCTTCTTCTTCTTCTTCTTTTTCTTCTTCTTCTTCTTTCTCTTCTTCTTCTTCTAGTTCTCTCATCCTTCTCTTTCTCTATTGAGCCCTTTTTTCGTTTTCCACGTAAGATAACAAAATTGGTCTTCTTCTTTCCTTTCTTCTTCTTCTTCTTCTTTTTCTTTCTTCTTTCTTCTTTTTTCTTCTTCTTCTTTCTTCTTTTTTCCTCTTCTTCCTCCTTTTTCTTTTTTTCTTCGTCTTCTTCCTTCCTTCTTCTTCATCTTTCTTCTTCTTCTTTTTTCTTCATCTTTCTTCTTCTTCTTCTTTCTTCTTTGTCTTCTTTCTTCCTTCTTCTTCATCTTTCTTCTTCTTCTTCTTTTTTCCTTCTTCTTCTTTCTTCTTCGTCTTCTTTCTTCCTTCTGCATCTTTCTTCTTCTACTTCCTCATTTCTCTTTCTCTCTTTCTCTTTCTCTTGTTCTCTTTCTTTCTCTCTCTCTCTCTCTCTCTTTCTCGCTCAAACTTTCTGGTCTCTTTGTTTCTCATCTTTTCTTCTTTTTTTATCATTCTAGCTTTGAACCTACCTAACCACCTACGCGAACAAGCTATAGCAAATCTGATTCCGCTATACTAATTTTCCTCCTCTATCCCTTTCACTCTCACACACATACTTTCGATATTTTCTAGCGTACGATCAGAGTAATCACGCGAAATCGAAGCAATATTCTAGGATGACTTTCTTTCTTCCTTTCTATTTTTTTTTTCTTTTTATCTTTTTTCTTTTTCTTTCGTGTACTTTTAAAATAGATTGTCCTTTTTTTTTTATAATCCAGAAAAAAAATATATATATATGGATTTATCGTTATAAAATTCTTTAATATACTCTTTTGTCATTTTTGATTTAAATCGTTTTACGTGATTTAATTAAATAGAGATATAATGAAGAATGTATTTTAAATATCAATCAATGTTATAATTCTTTCGATCCTTTTATTATTTCGAATTTTACGATCAATAAATTAATCGAATAAATTTTATTTGTATTAATTTCGTTTTATTTTTCCTTCTCGAATCTCGTTCGTTGATTATAAATCTCTTTATTTTTTACAATGTTTTTATTTAAAATTATTCTATTGTTCAAACGCATTAAAATCGCATTTTTATATATGCAATCTTTTCATACTTTTTATACATTATACATATATATATATATATATATATATATATATATATATATATATATTTATTTATTTATTTATTGTTTATACAATTTAACTACATTCTTTTGATAATGTAAAAAAATATATTCGGATTAATATATTAATAATACTCTTAATATTTATTTTTATCTCTTTGTCGTAATTTTTTTCCAAACACTTTTTTTCTCAACTTTCGATTACATAAAAATTTATTACAAAAAGAAAAATGAATTTAATCAATGGAATTTTTTCATTAACTTTCGTTATAAATAAATCCAATATTATTTTACACTTTCACGAAATTATTCAAATAAATTAAAAGCACAGAATTCTATCATCTATTTGCATCTATTCGAAGAAGAAGTATTTATAATACTTTGAAAAAAAAGAAAAAAAAAAAAAAAGAAGAGAACAGAAAAAAGAAAAGAGACAAGAAAAAAGAAAAATAAGTAAAATCTAATGTTTTATGTCAATATGTTAGAAATTATTTCGGAACGAGATAAAAAGGAGGAACGTTTTCGAATGAGAAGATTTTAAGCGATATCGAAAAAAAAAAAGAAAAGATTTTTTTTTTTTTACCACCTGACACAATGGATTGCTTATTGAAAGGCCACGTCGTCAGAGATTCCATAGAAAAAGGAATGAATCTGTTACCCCTATCGAGATTGGTATCTATTGGCTAAATGGTTCCTCTAAAGGGATCTGTCATTCTAACACAATGAAAGTCGTTCGAACTAGTTGTGAACGGAAGAGAGACAAAACTCTTTTCTATTCTTCGTCTTTCGTTTCTAATTTATCCGTCTTGATGACGAACAAGCGCGAAAAGATTTTGTCCATCGTAAAACCTTTTAGGGACCATCGTCAAATTTAACAATTCATTTCTATCGTCTTGTAAAATTATTTTTTTTTTATGTTTTTCTTTTTTTTTCTTTTTTTTTTTTTTTTTTTTTTTTTTTTATTGCGTTCATCAACGATAAATAACGTTACAATTTATTCTTATATAAATCGTTATAATTATTAAATTATAATTCTCATAATTGTTAATAACTTTTATTTTTAATCTTCTAATATAGAAAAAAAAAGAAATAAAAAAATTTATATACATATGTACAATACATATAGATTTTATCAAATAATTCTAAATCTGATTGTATACGTGCTTGTTCCTATGTATTTGTTTTTTTTTTTTTTGAAATACACAAAAAAGATATATATATATTTATATATATACATGTATTTATCTACAAAACAATTTTAATTAAACATTAATCACATAAATATTGCAACTAAATTACATTGAGATCTGACATGTGTTCTTATTAAAATCTCAAAATATCTTCATATTTGAAGATCAGGATTATTAAGGAAAGAGAAAGAAAAAAAGATAAACAAATAAACAAATAAATAAATAAATAAAAAAATAAATAAATAAATAAATAAAAGATTCGCTGATAGAAATCAGTGGATATTTTATTTCTTTTCTATTTTCATTTTTTTTTCTTGTTTTCTTGTATTTTTTTCTTTTTTTTTTTAAGAATCAATCAGTCTCCTCTCGATCGTTCTCGATTAAGGGTTACAGTTTTGTATTTGTTAAACGAAAAGAAAAGGAAAGAAAAAAAGAAAAGAACAAAGAAGAAGAAAAAGAAGAAGAAGAAGAAGAAGAAGAAGAAAGAAGAGGAAAAGAAACTAAAGAAAAGAAATAAATCGAACGAGTTCAAAAATTAGTCGCAAGTTCGATTTGGACTGGCACATTGGTATTGCATCGGCGTTGCAATAGCGATGCAAGAACGGCACGTTGAATCCATTACGTCAGAAGAAAGCACGAACACGAGCGCGGACCGGTCACCGGTCCGCCGTTATTTATCGGCCGTACATAATGGCGCACCGCAGAAGCCTCTGATTGATTGACCGGGGACCGCGTCTTGTCGCCCGTAGCCTTACACGATCGACAAAAATAGGCTTAAGCTCATTAGGTGTATTAGGTCCGATCGTATCACGGTAGTAAGTCACTCGATAGCTGAACATGAGAACGTTCAGCAACGGAACGCAGAGAGCGGTAACTCTCTCTCTCTCTCTCTCTCTCTCTCTCTCTCCCTCTTTCTTTCTCCTTCTCTCTTCTTCTCTCTCTTTCTCTCTTTCTTATTTTTTTCACTCACTCATTCACTTACTCTCTCTTTCTCTCTCTCTCTCTCTCTCTCTCTCTCTTTCTCTTTCTCTGTTTTCTATCTTCGTATGGCATTTTCGTGCATTCCATCGAATGAATGTTCAATAAATTTGTGGGAATAGAACGAACACAATATATGGTACTTCAATTTTCATTAGATATATCGAATCGTTTTCATTTGTATTTGTTTATTTTCATTTCTCTTATCCTTCCTTCCTTCTTTCATTCTTTTTCTTCTTTTGCTTTCTTTCAAGCAAGAGGACCTCTATCAAGCAAAGAGGACCCACTCGAATACTTGACCTACGTTCACCTGGATCGTACTTGACTGCTTATAAAAAAAAAAAAAAAAAAAAAAAAGAAAAAGAAAAGGAAGAGAGAAATAAAATATATTGAAATCAAATTAAAAAAAGAAAAAAAAAAAAGAAAGAAAAAAAAGAAATAGGAGAAAAGGAAAACGGATGTGGGAGTGGTGAGGGTAGGGTAGGGTAGGGTAGGGAAGGGTAGGGAAGGGGAGGGGGAGGGAAGGGGAGGGGGAGGGGGAGAAGGAGAATTCTACACCTGTCCCCTTTTAAAGATGCAATCGTGTTCAATGTCTCTAGCCATCTCTAAGACACATTGAAAAAGAGTCAGTCGATCTTGAGTAGGTACTTTATCCAAAGAGAGAGACAGAGAGAGAGACAGAGAGAGAGAGAGAGAGAGAGTCCGCTGTGTTTCGAGTAGGTGTATGCTTTCGTAAAGGTCTATTGTGAACCTGACGACACGTCGTGTCTACAGCTCACGCTTCGCCGACTACGAATGGGGAGTCCTTTCCTTCTCTTTCTCTCTCTCTCTCTCTCTCTCTCTCTCTCTCTATCTATCTCTATCTCTATCTTTATCTCTTTCTCTTTCTCTTTTCTCGTGTACGCGTTAGTATAACCATTGCATGAGACCTCAGCGATGAGATGGAAGAGAAACTCAGGGATATACCATTCGTTTGGATACGAAGAAGAAGAAGAAGAAGAAGAAGAAAAAGAAGAAGAAGAAGAAGAGGAAGAAGTGGAAGAAGTGGAAGAGGAATAAGAATAAGAAAGAGTAGAGGCCAAGCGCTCGAAACTACCATATACAAGCATCCTAACTCAATACAGGCTATTAGGAGGAATAACCTGGGTTGTGGCGAGTCGGTGGTAATCCTATACCTTGGATGGGGCCTCGTAGAAGTCCCAGTCAGCGGCTCCTTTTGATCTACCTCACTTCCCTCCACCTTTACCTTGGTACCCACTCACCCACCGCCGTGGTCCCCGTGGTCCATCCACCGAGGACAGGCTACAAGAGTCTCGAATACCTCGATGGATAACTCCTGGTGTCCGATCACCACGAGTGCCAGAAAAAGGTGGAGGCTACTCTCTTGCGTCCTCCTCCGAACACCCTTTATCCAACAGTTTACGGATTCCTATTACTTTTCTCTTCTTCCCTAACCTTTCCTTCCTTCCCCCCTCCTTTCTCTCTCTCTCTCTCTCTCTCTCTCTCTCTCTCTCTCTCTCTTTTTTTTTGTTCTCTTTTCTTCTTCTCCCTAACATTATACAATTTTTTTTCCAGTATTTCTATAATCTATATGACGTATTATTTCTAGTTTTGTCGATCGTTAATTTGATACAAATATTAATATTATATAATAGAACAAGATGTATTGATTTAAAAATAATAATTAATATAATAATGAAAAACAAACGATTTGATATATTTACCTGGTATTGATCAATTTGGTACGATCCTATTGTTCTTTCTTTTTCTTGTTTCTTTTCTTTTTTTTTTCTCTCTTTTTTTTCTCTTCTTTTTTCTCTTTTTTTTTTTTTTTTTTTGGTAATTACCTCTTTGCCATCTCTACTATAAGAATTCAAATATTATTGTGAAATATCTCGAAATGTTATTACGAATAACGTTAATCTCGATCATTACGTCACATTATTATCGATAAGTCCAACATGGCGTATTATTTCATAGTACGCCATATTGATTTAGATATAACACGAAAGAATTGGTTTTATGTAGGATCTTCTTGATAGTTGATAGATCGATTTGATTTGATTGTGTCGTTTTTCTTTTCTTTTCTTTTTCTTTCTTTTTTTTTTTTTTATTTTTTGTTAATTAATCTTCTTTCATTCTCTGTACGAATTTATATATTATTAAAACGTAAATTTCATAGATATTAGAATGCTTTAATGTTCATTTTAGAGCCAACGATTTATTTTGTATATCAAATCAAAATGATATTGTTATTATCGTTATATGTTTTTCTTTTTTTTATTTTTGTTTTTATTTGTTTTTTTTTTTTTTTTTTTTTTTAGAATAATTCTTTCCTATTGTCTCATATCTGACAGAAAAAAAAAAAAAGAAAAAAATAGGAAAAGAAAAATCTTTTCCCAATTGAACGAAGAAAACGTCGCATGAGAAACGTGAGATACGAATTTTTATTATGTCGATTAATGATGCTTAATTTTTTCTTTTTTATTTTCTTTTGTTCTTTTTCTTTTTGTCTCTTAATTTTTTTTCTTTTTTCATACAATATTATCCAATTGTTACTTTCATTCTAACTATTTCCATAAATTAAATTAATTTATTTCAACATTTATAGAGATCTTTGAAAATATAAAAAAAAAAAAAATAATAAAATATAAATAAAACGTATAAATTAATAATACGAAAGTATAAAATAAATATAAATAAAAGGTATAAAATTATTTGTTAGAAGTTTATTTTCGTTTCTCTCTCTCTCTCTCTCTCTCTCTCTCTCTCTCTTTTCTTTTTCTTTTTCTATTATTATTTTGTATTACAATGGACACGTTAACAGACAAAGATAATTATATTTAATACAATATCCTTATTCTTGTATCATATTGACATAAGATATTCATTTTAAGAATGAATAAGAAAGAATTGAATTGAAAGATCGTAAGATCGATTAGAGAAATCTAAGAGGAAAGATCGGAAGTTACTCATTCTCTCTCTCTCTCTCTCTCTCTCTCTTTCTCTCTTTTATTTTTTTTCTTTTCTTTCCTTTGCATGGCGCTTGTGCGCGCGTGCACGCATACGAGGAGTTGAATGGCGACGACGACGGTGCGATAACGAGACCGAGAATCGAGTCTTCTCTCTTCTTTCTCTCTTTCTCGACTCAGCACAGCGGATGCGACGATTATCCTTCGCGATATACAACGAGCCGATCGTTAAGGAGATGTCGACCGTGCTGGACCGTTCGTGGAAAATTCTACGTGCACATGAATCCTTCTCTACATGCTGACGGGTCTACGCTTAACGAACATTGTTCTACCCTCTAAGAGAACTCGACAACTATTATTCTTATATATATATATATATATATATATGTGTATGGTTATATATGGTTACTTGTTTACTATAATACTATTGGAGGAGGATCGACGTTAATAAAGGATTTATCATAGTACGTGTGTATTTCTTAAGTGTGAAAACGTCGATTAAATTTAGTTGATCGTTTCTCATGATTTATCGATTTGATAACTTAATAATTAAAATTTTTTAAATCTAATTTTTTCATTCAAAATATATCCTACGTATAAATTCATTGATATGAGTATTTAACATACAGATCTATCGTATTCGATAATCGATCAGATCAATTATTAATTTCATTGATTGATTTATGATAATTTATGATAATCTAATTTATTTCTATACTCTTATTGTGATTTTTTAACGTCGTGAATTAGCAAGTTGCAAATTTCTTTTTTTTTTTTTTTTTTTGTTTCTTTTGTTTTGTTCTGCTTTTTCCTTTTTTCTTCTTTTCTTTTCCGCTTTTCTTTTGGTTTTTTTTTTGTTTTTTTTTTTTTTTTTATTAAACGTGAAAAAAAATCTAACGCAAAAAAGAAGAACGCGAGTATTTCATTTAAATTGAATATGTCATTTCTTTTCCAAGTACGATTACTATTTTATTGTTTTTTTTTTTCTTTTTTTTTTTTTTTTTTTTTTTCTTGATATTTTGAAATTCATTCATACAAATTTTAGATGATTGATTTATACGTTGACATGCATACGTGTACGTCGTATCTCAGATTACGCGTTTAAAATCGGAGAAATTCATAAAATATTTCCAAGAATGATTATGAATTAAGTATTTTATTTCGATTACTTTTCCTTTTTTATTTTTCTTTCTTTTTTTTTCTTTTTTTCTTAAGCCAATATCTTTTTCGTCGTCAGTAAAACTGCAAATAGAAAGCATTTTTTTTTCCCCTTTAATAATTTGAAAAAAAAAAAAGAAAGAAAAAAAAGGGTAATCGGTATTTATAATCATCTAATAATATTTGATACGATATGCATTATAATATTATTCAACAATATATCATTGATAATAGAAATCTATCGTTGATAATTAAAATAGATTATCTTCTATGACACATAAACTAATATAATAATATATAAAATATTATATATAAAATATTATATTCGACGTAATAATACATTTTCGAATAAAAAAAAAAAAATATATATATATATATATATATACATAAATATATACAAATAAATGTAAAAAAGTGTGCTGTATGTATTATACGATAAGAATTAAATATAACCTATAGCTCTTTCTTTTTAGTATGATCAAAATCCATGGCAAGAAAAAGAAAATAAAACAAAAAAAAAAAAAAAAACAGAAAAAGAAAGAAAAAGAAACGATCGTTATCTCAATATCAACGACGTGATCATATATCTTTGTAGTATCGGCGCAAACGAGGCCGGAAATATTTTTGATCGTCGTTTCGGATTCCCAAAGCCCGTCTCGTTTAAAAGGTGGATGGGTTGTTGGAGAGGGGGCGGATCGGGCAGGGGAAAGAAAAGAAAAGAAAAGAAGAGAAGAGAAGAGAAGAGAAGAAAAAACAAACAAAGAATGGTAACAAAAAAAAAAGAGTAAAAAAGGATGGAAAAAAAAAACGGGTACGCGAACGTCGTTAAGAAGTTAAGAGAGAGAAAGAGAGAGAGAGAGGGGGGGGGAGGGGGTTATCGATACCGAAAAAAATATCGGTCACTGTGCCCATCTCCCTTTTTTTTCCTTGTCAATTTATTTATTTTCTTCTCTCTCTTCTTTTTTTCTTTTTTTTTTTTTTTTTTTTTTTTTTTTTTTTCTTAACGATATCCCCCAAATCTTCCGAGGGAGAAAGACAGATAGAGAGAGAGAGAGAGAGAGAGAGAGAGAGAGAAAGGGTGATAGAAAAAAAATATGAGAAAGAAAGAAAGAAAGAGATAGTAAAGGGCGTCTCCTCGTTTAAACCACCAACCGAGGAGTCTTTTCTAAACGCCGACCCTTTTACCCCTTTTTCTTTTTTTTTCTTTTCTCTCTATCTCTCTCTTTCTCGTTTTTTTTTTTCTTTTTTTTTTTTTAAGTTTTTTTTCTCCTTCTTTCGTCAGGGAATGAAACGTCGTTGTCGTCCATGACGAACGTCTCGGGGACGTTCACTCAGAAAAGAAAACTCGGATCTAAAGGCTCGTCATTATTTATAATTTTCCGCTTCGTCGTCGTCGTCCTCCTCCTCGTCCTCGTCCTCGTCGTCGTCGTCGTCGTCGTCGTCGTCGTCGTCGTCGTCGTCGTCGTCATCGTCGTCGTAAACTCGGAGTAACGCTATCGTCGCGTTACCCTTGTATTTTCTACGTTCTTTTAAAAGAATGGATAAGGTGAAGAGCTAAGCTCTCTTATTCTTTGTCACTTTTCTATCCTGTTGGTTCTGAGGTACAACGAGAACGTAGAGATCGTCGTAGTAGTCGTCGTAGTTGTCATCCTAGTCATAGTCGTAGTCGTCGTAGTTATAGTCAACGAACGACTAGGTTACGTTAGAAATAGAAGAGGAAAAATGAGGGAAATAAGGAAGAAGAAAAAAAGGAAAAAAAGATAGATAGAGAGAGAGAGAGAGAGAGAGAGAGAGAGAGAGGGAGAGAGGGAATGGAAAGGAGAGAAGAAAGAGAAACGAAGGAAAAAAAAAAGAAACGAAGAGAGGATTCTCTCTTCCTCCTCCCCCCCCCTCCTCCACCTCCTCCCCGCCCTCCCCTTTTTCTTCGGTCCCGGTAAACTCGAAGAGGCGTTGAGAGATGCCCGTCTCGATAATTCTTCGGACAATGACCGAACGCTATCGTTACTTGCTAGCTCGACCGACATCCCTACCCTCCCCCGCCTCGCCCCCCCCCCTAAGACGCACTCCACTCTCTCTTTTCATTTCGAATCAATTTATCAAGTCTGTATATATATATATATATATATACATATATATAGATGTATGTGTGTGTATGTGTATATATGTTAAATGTTCTTGTGAGAAATCTTAAAGGAACTTTAAAAGAATAAGAATAATTTGGAATAATAGAAAATTAAGAAAAATTCGATTGATCATTTTCGTAAGTTCAATGTAAAAAAATTTCTTCTTTAAGCGCATATATATATATATATATATATATATATATATATACGCGTATATTTACGTTCTTCTAAATGAATGATATTACGTATCGTACTGACGATATGTATGATGAGAAATTTTTCAATCTTCATATCACGTGAATTAAAAAGTGTATGCACCGTGCGCATTAAAAAGAAAAATTTATTAATTCTCATGATATCGTTTATTTTTCTATATGTTCGTTTCAAATTCAATACATCAAAATTCACGTAAATGTAAAACTATAATTAAACGTATGATAAATATTTAATAACGATATAATGATTATTACGACGTTGAAATAGATTGAAGGGTTTCAAAAAAAAAAAAAAAAAAGAAAAAAAGAAAAAAAGAGAGAACAGAAAAAAAAACAAAGAAAAAAAAGAAAAAAGAAAGAAAGAAAATTATGTTAGCACACATAACGAGAATGATAATATCTATAGCGTGAATGGAATTGGCCAAATCTCGGATATCAATCATTTCCTAAGAAGGAAATAATTAGACATTTGAAATATTCAATTCTATATTTAGAGAATCGAATTATTGTCGAATGAGGAAATAAGGTGTCATTTTTAAGTGTCTATAGTTTAATAGTCGATTTTTTAGTCCGATCGATCGGTAGATGTTAAAGGGTGATTAAGTCACCCCCATACCCTGCCAACCAGCCCCCCCCCCTCCCCATTT
>NC_062208.1:1529651-1537151 GCF_912470025.1 Vespa velutina
ACATGCGGCTTAGTAGCGTCGTTCGCGTGGCACTTAAATGGCCGAACGAAATGGCCGGACACGCGTATAAATTGAAATTTACGAAGTTGTCGGTAGAATCGCGTGATAGAGGCCTTCGTTGCATCTCTCTCTCTCTCTCTCATTCTCTTTCTCTCTTTCTCTCTCTCTCTCTCTCTACAGTTCTTTCCTCTTTCATCTTACCTCGCCACTTCTTCGAAAGCTACGAGATCACGAGAAAGAATCTCGAATGGAGGGTACCTTTTCGTTTCTCCCCTTTTTCATTCACGAACTCGTATATCCCGTCCTCTTTCTCTCTTTCTCTCGTTCTCTCTGACATTTTCTTTCCTTCTCTCGTTTTCTCTCCTCTTTCACGACTTCGTTAATATTTTAACCATTTTGACGGGAGCCTGTCAATGTTAGTAAACAAATTATTCCACGTACGATATCACGACATTGAATGTCTTTACGCAAATTGATAACGTAAATTCTATTTCATTATTTGCATTTCCTTTTTTCTATCGTTTATATTCTTTTGTTTATTTATTTATTTACTTATTTATTTATTTATATCTTTTCTCATTTTTCTTTCTTTCTTTCTTTCTTTTTTGTCTCCTTCTCTCTCTCTCTCTCTCTCTCTCTCTCTCTCTTTCTTTCTTTTTCTTTTTTTTTATCTCTCTTTCTCTTTCTTTCTATCGCACAGACAAGTCGCATGCCAACCGAGAATTATTTCAACTCGTTGCAATTTAATTGGAAAGGTAGATCGATGCTCTCTCTCTCTCTCTCTCTCTCTCTCTTTTTCTGCCTGTCTGCCTGTCTGTCTGTCTGTTCTTTTTTCTTTTTCTTCTTTCTTTCTTTTTTTTCTATTTTTTTTTTGCTTTTTCGGTTTCCTTCTTCATTTCCTTCTTAATTACGTTGATCGAATTAATTAAATGATTCAAACCAATTGAATCTGTTCCATTGGTCAATTTGTATTGTTGAATATTTCTTTTTCTTTCTTTCCTTTTTTTCTCTTCTTCTTTTTTTTTTTTTTTTTTTTTTTTTTTTTTGGAGGAAAATCTGAAAATATTACTGCAACAGATAGAAATTTTCTTTTCACATTTCTTCCAATGATTTTTAATTATTACTCGATTCTAATAATCAAATAATCGAGTCGAAAATAATTATCTATATAAATATTATAAAAATCATCGAAAGATAAGAAATGATTCGCTTATCGTTTCTCATTAAAATCATTTTATTTTTATAATAATTTATATAATTAAATATCTTTCTTTTTTTCTTTTATTTATAAAATCATTGAAATCATTTGTTTTATCATTCAATGATAAAATTTATTCAATGGAAATAAATAAATCTATTAGTTTAATGTTTTTTTGAAAATTATTTATAATAATAAAAAAAATCATTTCAAGGTATATATGAACGTTCGTTTCGCATATAATGGAGATATTATAAATAAATAAATAAATAAAAAGGAATTATGAAGGAAGAAGTAAAAAGTAGTTGTTACGTATGGATACGATTAATTAAACTCACGTTAAATTAAATTTATCTCCAGAGAATAATTCCATTCTATTATATATTTTCAAATGACATTAGATTCATTAAATAATAATTGTTATAATGAATTCGCTCGATTAAATTTATTAGCAATAAAAAAGATTTACAAGTTCGTACAGGCTCTGACGAAAGTTTTCAAGTTTATCTTAAATAAAAATCAATTATGTTTTAATTCAAAATAATTTTCAATTAATTCATCGTCAAATCAATTGTACAATATAATAAATCAATGAGCCATAATTGATGGATTAAACGAAAAATTTTAATCTACATTTAAAATCTATAAAAGGAAAAAACATTTTTTTGTTCTTCCATCGAAAAAAAAAAAAAAGAAAAAAAAAAAAGAAAAAAAGAAATCCTTCTAAATTCGTCCTATGTTTTGATTCATTTCAAAAAGAAAATCATTCGAACAATAGGAAATTTTCATCGTAAAATTTAATATTTATAATTAAATTATTCGAAACAACATTTCCTTATATAAATAATATTACACAGGAAACATGATTTACAAGATATTAAAAGATATTTATAGACTATAAATAAATAAATAAATAAATAAATAAATAAATAAATAAATACATATATAAATATATACATAAATAAATAAATAAAAATGAAGATAAATGAATATCAAAACAAATGCAAAAATGCATAAGAAAAAAAGAAACTAAAAGAAAAGAAGAGAAAAGAAACAAAAGAGTGAGAGAGAGAAAAAAAAAAGGAAGAAGAAAATCTTCGAATTTTGAATGAAGCAACAAAGAGACGAAGAAAATAAAAAGGGGAAAAATATATAAGATGTAGTTTCGATGTAGTAGGAGAATGAGAGGAATGGTGGCTCGTTGGCAAAAGCGTGGGCGGCCCTGCATCCGGCCTAAACTCCAGAGATAATATAGCGCCGGTCGTCCGAGACATTTGCACCATCATTAAAATTCGCGATAGCGGATCGAACAGGCACGGTGACATCACCCTCGTTCGCGCGAACCAACTAAACGAGCGTAGAGAACATTCGCCGTGTAAAATCCGCCCTCCCTGCTAGCCTCCTTGAACTCTGCACCCCCTCTTCCCTACCCTATCTTCTTCTTCTTCTTCTTCTTCTTCTTCTTCTTTTGCTTCTTCTTCTTCTTCTTCTTCTTCAACTTCCTTTCTATCTATTTTGTGTGTGTCTCTCTCTCTCTCTCTCTTTCTTTCTATTTGGATTCTTTTGAAAAGAAAAACAAAAAGGGAGAAAAAGAAAAGAAAAAGGGAAATAAAATAAAATGAATGTTAATGGACGATGATCACACCTTAACAATGTTTACAATAATGAAACTTTACAAGCTCATGATATGTAAAGCTTATAATGAAAGATATCTTAAACGATATTCCCATTCGCATTTTAGCCTTATGAAATATTTTCCTCAGGTTTTACATTTCATTTATATTTCATTTCATATTGATAACTATCGTTCTTGAATTAACATGATAACAATGACAACAATAACATAAACAACAACAACAACAACAACAAAAACAATAACAAGGACAATAATTAGTGCTACGAGGAATTTCTTCTTAACGATACGAGATGTATCGTGTCATCGTGATAAACTTTCAAAGAATAAAAATGAAAGAAATAGAGAAGAAGAAGAAAGAAAAACAAAAAAAAAAAAAGGAAAAATAGATAAGAGAAGAAAAACGATTTAATGATAATCGTGCGAACGTGTTTTAATCAGGTCGGTTGGTGGAAGGGTTCAGGGGAACGGGGGAGAAGATATCGTGAGTGTGACGTCATAATGGACGCCAGTGTTTCATTTTACTAAGAAAGCTTATTATCTAGGTGAATCCGGATATCAATGAAGCTCTACGGTCTCTTCGTTGTTCAGAGAATAATAAAAATCGTAAACATTCTTATTATTATTATCGTTATTATGGTTAATTGCTTTCATTTCGTACAATCGTGCCATTTATTCCATAAAACGTATATATATATCAATGGATATATCTTTTCAAATCGATTAACGTGATTATTATTTCATTTGTTTGATTATTTATTCGATCGATTATTGTATTGAACGTTTATAACATTGTAACTATAAATTGTGATGATCTGATATATATATATATATATATTTTTTTTTTTTTTATTCGCGATATAATTTATTAATGAGTTTCTTCGATATATCGTGATATCTTATTTGTTTTGAATTTGTTCAGATACTGTATTACGAACAAATAAATCGACCATTTATTTTGTAAATAATAATCTTTAGAAAAAGTATAAAAAAAAAAATATATATATATATATATATATATATATATATATATATATATATATATTGCATATTTATAGTCTTTAAGGAATAAAGAAATATTAATAAAATTGTATAATTTGATGATATATGCAAATGAATTATCAGAATTTAATTAATATCATCAATAAGACAGAAATACAATATTATTGTTATTTCTTGTATGTATTAATTGATCGATCTACTTTTTATTTTTCTTTTTTTATTTTATTTTATTTCTTTTTTTTTTTTTTCTTTTATTTTTTAATAACAATATAATTTTTCCAATTTGCAAACGTGTGTAATTCGTTAACAAATTATATTTCGTGCGTATTCAAAAAAGAGAATGTTAAATCTGAAAACGTTTCCTTACCGGTCCACCCACCCACTTCATGGATCACAAATATTTATGCAGATTCGATGATTCAGGAGGCCTGAGCGCGTAACGCAGGATGAAAATGTAAATGATTCTGGACTCTTAAGTGCCCAATGAAACCTTCAGACGAAAGTCTTTCGATGTCTTTGCTCTTGTAACGGGCTCGTACGTGGGTGTTGGTTACTTGTAAGTAATGGCTTTAATTTTATATCGATCGAACGTTTAACCCCCCCCCCTCCTACCCCACCCCACCACCAACCACCCAATTGTTTCCATCTCGAATGTTTCCAAATGAAGTATATGAATTTGGATATATATATATATATATATATATATATATATATATATATATATATAAAATAAAAAAAAGATAAAGAAAAAAAAAAGCAAAGAAATGACACCGATATATGGTAACGTTTGAAATATGAATTCAATTTTTAATTTATTATTTATTTATTAATATCTCTAGATATTAATAATTACAAAAATGATTTTGTCCTTCGAAATATTAATTTTCTTAAATTACAATTAACAAAGATGTCATCGTTAATTTCTTTATAATAATCTTAAATTTGATCGAATTCTTTTCTACCGTCAGATTATCACTGATTACGTCCAATCGTATAATCGAGTTATATTTAATAATTATTACGTTAAGATCTATTGATAATTAATACTTTAATTCTCATTTAATTAATATCAGTTTGTACGAAACTTAAAACGATTACAAATCTACGAATTTTTTTACTACAGATAATACTAAAATTAATACATTTTTTCTAATACGGCCATTGAAAGATAATTTTTTAAACTAATATAGAATTATATTAAAGTTAGATTAATCCAACGACGTATTAATACTTTCGATCATATCAAATTGACATTAATAATAATAATTTCTAATCTAGTTTATAGGAATTAACGATTAAATTCTATAAATAAATTACGTTATTAAATTATATTATGAATATATAATAATCTATTAATTAATATTATAAATATATTAGAATTTAATTAAAGTATATAATAATTTATAATATAATGTTATATTATAAATTATGTTATATAATTTTATATATATATATATATATATAAATTATATTATAAATATATTATGAAATATGTTAAAAAATTATATTACAAATATATAATAAATATATTATTAAAAATATATCAAAAATATATTATAAATAAATTAACATTATTATCATAAAAATTTATATAATATTAATTATTATAATAATAATTAATAATATCAATATAATATTCGAATTTAAGATTAATTAATATTAATATAAGAATAATATAATATAAATAAATAATATTAATTAATATTATAATAACTTTTCAATTTCTTCCCGTATCCCTTTACCATATTACCCTCAAATGCAAAACTATCCTTGAAAATCAAGACACTTACATTGATTCGGTCGTACAAAATCTTTGGTTATGATTTAACAATAACGTCAAATTTCTCTATTCATCATTGTTTCAAGACACATGACAGAAACGTAGAGAATCGAGATTTCGATTAGAATGCGATGAGCACGAAAATGCCTCGTATACTGTTTACCGTAGATACGATTGTCTTTCGAAAGGGATTAACTCGGTGTGAAGAGAGACAAAGACAGAGATACAGACAGACAAAGAAAGAAAGAAAGAGAGAGAGAGAGAGAGAGGGTGAGATAGAAAGATAAAGATAGAGAGAGAGAGAGAGAGAGAGGGAGGGAGAGGTCACGAAATATGTAAGAGGTATAACGAGCAGGGTGGTATAGATTCTAAGGCACCGACTTGCAACAGTTTCAACCTCTCGAATCCGATTAACGCGTTAACCCACCATCCGGGTTTTCGAGCGTTAAACTCAACTCAATCGTTTCTTGCTTACCATTCGCTTCGAATTATATCATATAATGAGCAAGTAAAAGGAAGATCTGATTAGGGTATTTCACTTTAGAATCATCATTACATGAGTCGATATAATAGAAAAAAAAAGTTTTACGTTCGTTGACTCGTATGTGTTACGTTCATTGATTACATTTAATGATTACTTTCATTATATTATATCTTGAGATTTTTATTTATATTATTATGAGATATTGAGATCATAATTAGAATTATATTAAGTGATTAGAAAATGTTAAAGAATTTATTAGAAAAAAAAAAATGAATCAATATTCGTTGATGTAAAGAGAAAGAAAATACGAAGGTTATCTAAGTCGTAACGTTTATATATGTGTGTGTGTGTGTGTGTGTGTGTATGTGCGTAATATTTTATTCATATAGAAGTATGTTTATGTAGATATGTAAACAATATTTCATTATTGTATATTATTGTTTTTCCTTGTTCGAGTAACATTACTTATCTACATTTTGCGTAATAATATATTTATTATTTTCGTTTATAAAATTAATCTATATTGTTAATAATATACATATACATATATATATATATATGTACGCTTTAATTTTATTATGTTTAAATAATTTGTAATTTATAATATAAGTATATACATATATACATATATATATGTATGTATATATTATATAGAAAAATATATCACGTTTCAAATATCAATCGCATTTTTCTACATATATATATATATATCGTATAAGTATATACATACTTACATGTATCATATGAAACGATATATGTATAATAACAGGTAACCAAAGACGATAGGTATAATAATCGTAATCCTAATCCTTAATAATAACGGAAACATCAGACGATATAGATAAGTACTACATAGGATTTAGCCTTGAAATTAGAAATTCGATCGTACGAAAAAAAAAAAATATATATATATATATACACGTATATATACATACATACATCATAGTATCCATCCCATGGAAGAGTGTCTTGACTGGTGAGAGTTTCAAGATTCTTCTCTCTTTCTCCTTCTCTCTCTTTCTTTCTTTCTTTCTTTCTTTCTTTCTTTTTCTCATCTCTTTCTTTCTTTCCTTTCTTCCTTCCTTACTTCCAATAAGCGAACGGTGATGCACTCGGTCGCGGCTACAAATCCAGCAAAACTCTCGCGAACGACAGCCGCTGAATTATTCAGCGAAGGCGGACGTGCTCGCTTCTACGAGAGTAGCTCTTGATTGCCTACGAAGACCGTTCGTTTCTTGGGTGATAAAGCCGAAGAGGAAATAAATAGAAGAGGGTGATAGTGGGGTATAAACCGAAGAAGTGGGGGGGAATAATGTTGTGAAATACCTTTTGGATTCCTCTCTCTCTCTCTCTCTCTCTCTTTCTCTCCCTCTCTGTCTCTATCTCTCTCTTTCTCTCATTCT
>NC_062208.1:1542151-1559651 GCF_912470025.1 Vespa velutina
TCCCTTCTCCTCTATACGTCTCCACTACGGACCCTAACTGTCCCACCCTTGCGCTTGATAAAAAAATACAGAAAAAAAAGGAAGAAATTAAGAAAAAAAAAAAATGAAAAAAGAAAAAAAAAAGACAAAAAAGAAACGGCGTAACGTATAGCCACGCGATCTAATTGTCGAAATTATCGTTCCCTTGGTTAAACGAGGGATGCTCGGCCATTTCTTTTGAAAGTATCGTGTATATATATATATATATATGCATCGAGTTCTCGAATAGATTCTTTCTTTTCTTTTTCCATTTTTTTCTTTTTTTCTTATTTGCGATTTAATGTATCGCTTTTATATCATGTTAATCGTTTCATCCTTATCGATCGAGAATACAATTAAAAAGATAGGGAAAATGATAATGAATGAAAAATATCAAAATGAATTTTGATTAAGTTAGAGAGAAAAAAGATTGTTAGAAATATTATATATTACGTAATAATACGTACGTATAATCAATGAATTTTCGATTTCGAAGAATCATTAATAATGAGATTCGATTCGTGCGTGTGATTAACATTGTCTGTCTGTTAACTAATGTGTGTCGAATGATGTCAATGATGACATCTTTCAATGATAAAATTTCCGGTATACATTGTGCTTTTCGTTTCGATTAAAATGATTTGCCTTATTGTATAAAGAACAATGAAAATGTATAATAATACGATTATTTCTCGAACGAACATACGAATTTTAATAATGACGTTGCGATATATTCTCGAATATATTTGAAATCATTTCGAATGATATTTATCGAAGATGAAAAAATTAATTTGTAATGCCTAGAACGTGCATGTTAATAAATAATTATTTGCCAGAGAATATTATGATTAGATAATTATAATTAGATTTAATTACAATTATCAATCATATATAGACATATAATTAAGATCATTAGTAGATAAATATAAAATAATCATCGATTAAAATTTTTCATATTAGCGAGTATCTATAAATATACTTTATCTATATATTAAAGTTAATCGAACTGAAATTATTTAACATATATAATACATTCTTAAATACGCATTAGATAAATTAGATAAGATTATCGATTGTAAATATTAAAACCTGTAATGTTATCATCTTCAATAAAATATATATATATATATCGTTATTCATAATTAACTTTCAGTATATATTACTTTACTTTAATCATTAAACATCTTTGTCTCTTTAAAATGATCGTTATCGTATCATTCTCTAACATTTCTAATTTGCAAAGAGACGATAAGAAAATGTCCGACACCATGATGCTCGGCTATGTGCCAGGGATGAAGAATTATCTCGATAGAGGAAAGAAAGAAAAAGAAAGAAAACGAAAAAGAGAGAGAGAGAGAGAGAGAGAGAGAGAGACCTCGAAGTACACAGCGCATTGTTCTGCCAAGATGCCTTGGCATTCTGGCTTTTCGCTATCGTTCGTTCCTTCGTTTCGTTCGTTTCGTTCGTTTCGTTCGTTTCGTTCTATGAAAGAGTGCGGTAATTGCTGCGCTCGTTACCGTCCGTCCCTGCCGATGCACTACGATCGCATGGTTTACCCACCCTGACAGAAAGATAATAAGTGGTTTTCCTTTCAGAGTCTACCGTATGCTCACGATGAGACCATTGTAAGAGAAACTCCTCTTCTCGCGCTTCGTTTTGGTCCTTCTTCGTTTTTTCTTTTTTTCTTTTTCTTTTTTTTTTCTTCTTTTCTTTCCTCCTTCTTTTCTTCCTTCTTTTTTCTTTTCTTTTTTTTTTTTTCTTTTTTCTTTTTTCTTGTATATTATCTTTTTTATTTCTACTTTTCGTTGTTGTTATTATTATTATTATTATTATTATTATTATTATTATTATTATTATTATTTTATCATTATTTTCTTTCAGTTTGTTTTCTCTTTTACTTTTTTTCTTCCGTTCGAAATCCATTCGCTCGAATCGATTATTATAATTAGAATCGCAAAATGCGATTCAATGAATCTTAGGAGAAAAGATTTCAATATTTCGTTGTAATCAAATTTTTCGCGTTTGGAAAGAAAAATATTATAAATGTAAAAATTGTAGTAATATATATATATATATGCACGTTATTAATGTACTTGATAATATATTGATATTATAATATTATATTAGAAAAAATATATCTACGTTATATCGATATTGTAATGCAATATAATATTGTATTAATAATATGATATTATTTGTAATGGTATGAAAAAAAAAAAAAAAGAAAAAAAATTTCTTAAATAAATGTTACAATATAAATTTTACGACGATGAAATATAATGTAATTAGATTTAGAAAAATATAATTCAAGTGGTATAAAATATGATAATTATACAATGTTAAAGATAAAATATTACAAATGATATTTCGTGATTATAATAATGAGCGAATGATATTGGACGTTATTAAAAATTAAAAATTATTAAATTCAATATAAGAATGGGATTGAGGACAATTTGTCGAATTGAATATAAGCGCTACGATTTAATGATAAATATGAGTACTTATAGTGGTAGATTCACGGGGGTTGAATCTTTGTCAGAATGACGTATCGGAAACCTATACGGGACGACGTAGGTATTCTAGTGTTGAGAGAAGAGACATCGACAAGAGTAAGCACAATCGGGGACGTTTTCACCCCTCGTCGTAGACAGAAACGGAAATAACGGTATAGCCGCGCGAGGGCGCGGAGATATTTACGAGGCAATAATTTAACCACCACTTAGCCGGCTATTAATTTCGGAAATTGCTGAGAAAGGAGGGTATTATGGGAGCACGAACTGAGACCGGGCCAACGTGACTCTCTACGATGCTTTTCTTCTACGTGCGCCGTTGGAACGTTTTTCTTCGAGTGAAAGAAAAAGAAAAAAAAAAAAAAAGAAGAAAAAAACAAGAAAAAAGAAAGAAAACGAAGGAAAACGAGAAAAGAAAAAAATTCATTCTAACTCTCTTTACTTCTTCATTCTCATTCGTTCTTAAAACACAACGTAACCCCCAACCAACGTACCAGCCGATCGCTAACACTAAAACTAACATAAGACTCGAGAGAGAGAAAAAGGGGGAGGACGAACGTTTACCTCTACCATTTCGCGTTTGATTAATTACCAGAAGGCAGAGTCGTCCGTTAGCAATTTATAATCGTTTCATCAGTCCGGAAGAAAAAGTCTCTTCTCATCTGCTCACTAGCACATTGATATATCCCGTACGAAATTTACGATTCGCTTGATAATCGACTTTCGAGGCTCGTTAGCGTCCGAATAAATCCAAATTCTTTCTCTTTTTCTCTATCTCTATCTCTCTCTCTCTCTCTCTCTCTCTCTCTCTCTCTCTCTTTCTCTTTCTCTCATACACATTCTTTCTCTTTCTCGATCGATGGATCAATCGATTGTTTTTAAGTAAATCCTTCTCAATACTATACCTATCTATCTATCTATCTATCTATCTATCTATATATATATATATATATATATATATATATATATATATATATATATTACGAAAAAACCTTCACAACCTTTCTAGATTTCAAATATACAACGTCACCAACTTCCACCTACGCGATCGATCGTAACAAAATAAACTGACCTGTCTCTTATATATATATATATATATATATATATTTATATATAGTATATATATATATATATATACTATATATATATACTATATCTCTCACTATCTGTCTCTCTTCTTTCATCCTTTTTCATCTCACGAGCGTCGTTATTACGTGTGTCTAATTTTTCTGGACGTAGACTCTTTCCCAACCCTTCCCCCTCCCCAGTCTATCTCACCCAGACTCCTAACTCTCACTCCTACTTCCACCCCCTCTGATTCCCATACCAACCCGACCAACCAACGAGTCGGCGACGTCGGACAAGGAAGAGAGCGACGCGACAGATTGATTGGAGTGCGGCCGATGCCGTGTTTGCCGGATGGATTCCAATTATGCCCTACTATTTGCGAAGCACTCCCTCGCCCGCCGTGATGATTTCATATCGGCCCTGTGGACGATCCTGTGGCAGCCCTCTCTCTCTCTCTCTCTCTCGTTCATTCTCTATCTCTATCTCTATCTCTCTTTCTCTCTGTTTCTACTCTGTGGACGACCCTGCCGGATGGCCTCACCGTAGCTGTCCGATATGCGATATTAATACGACTGACCCCCGACTCTCTCTCTCTCTCTCTCTCTCTCTAATTCACCCTCTTGCCCTCTCTTTACCTTCGTATCGTTCCTTTTCTCTTTCTCTTCCTCTTCCTCTTCCTCTTCCTCTTCCTTTTCCGTCTCTCTACCACGCTTATCGTTCTTGCGTTATTGTATTTGGCCGCAGTGACCACGCAAACTAGCCTGTGCTGTGGTTTGAATCATTGGGAAAGGATAGATCGAGAAAGGTTAATGGGCAATGGTGTCTATTATTAATCTAATTTAATCAATTTTTTAATTGTTTCTTTTTTGTTTTTCGTTTTTATTCTCTTCTTTTTTTTTTTTTTTTTTTTATTATTTGTTCTTATTTTGTTTATCTTCCTGATTACGTATATATACAGTTATATATGT
This sequence comes from Vespa velutina, assembly GCF_912470025.1. Lineage (NCBI taxonomy): Eukaryota > Metazoa > Arthropoda > Insecta > Hymenoptera > Vespidae > Vespa > Vespa velutina. The sequence goes on from NC_062208.1 coordinate 1,546,719, forward strand.
ACATGTAAATTATGTATATATAAAGGAGAGCTGATTTTTTATTTCTATTATTATTTTAATCAATTTTATTTGATTTTTCAATGGATTATCATTGATAATATTATTGGATAATGGATTTTTCCTTTGCTTTTCTTTTTTTTTTTTTTTTTTTTTCAATTATCTGTAAAATTAAATATCGAGAACTTGTGTTCCTAGATTTCTTTTTATTATATTTATCATTGTATTGCTATTATTAAATTGTTATTATTATTATTATTATTATTATTATCATTATTAGTATTATTAGGAGAAACAGCTGAAGTTCTTTAAACCAATGGATTGTTCGTTTTGGATTATGCAAAGTATCAGAAAATTTTGATCGGTAAAGGATATATTGATCATTGATTTCTTATAAAATTATATCATTATTTATTTAATACTTAATTATTATGAAAAGTAATAACAAAGCTAGCGAAATATAGTCGAGATATTATTTTATTATAAATGAAATCGAGGACGTATAATATTTATATAATATCGTACGATGAGATTTATAATATTTATGCTTTTTAATTATTTTTTCTTTTCTTTTTTTTTTTTCTTTTTGTTTATTTTAACATACCATACACTTACGTGATATTTACGATGATATTAATGTACCTTACATTTCTAAAAATGAATAATATCAATTCATTTGTATTATAAGAACAATTTGATATATATATATATATATAATCGTTTTATCAATATTCTCAATGGAGAAGACAATGGATCGGAATTCGTAGAAAAATATCGGGAGAAAAAATGGAATGCCGTTGGGATTTCTGGTATTTGCCCCTAAAAGGTAAGGTCCATCCTAACCGTTACCGACGAATGGACCTACTGACGTCAGTTGGTATGTCACCAGTCCCGATGAGGTATGGCGGCAATATACGCTTACGGACTTATGTGGATTATCGCGATATCTCATATCGCCGAACGGACATCGTCGATATGCGACGAATAAGTTCAGGCATGCCGAACTCGCGAGTTTGATACCGTTCTCGTATCTCCCCCGTTCGGTATTATTGCCCGACTACATTTCGATTTTATATGATACCAATATTCTGAATAACCCCAGTATATAACGTAATAGACGTTCCAAACATCTTTCAACTTGCCTGGGATATCGAACGTATAAGAAAAAAAAAAAGATGGAAAAAGAAAAAAAAGTTTATGAAAAAAATTAACATTTCGATTACCCAACAAAATTAAATAATAATAATAATGGTAATAATAATGGTAATATCGAACGTAAAGAAAAAAAAAAAAATAAAAGAAGAGAAAGAAGAAATATTTCGATGATTAACAAAATTATATAATAATAATAATATTAATTAAATAATAATAATTAATTCATTATTTTTTATTATCATTATTATTATTATTATTATTATTATTATTATTATAATATAGAAGAAAAATAAAGAAGAAAAAATAAACATTTCATCTACTAAGAAAATAATAATAATAATAATAATAATAATAATAATAATAATAATAATAATAATAATAGTAATGATAATAATTATTATATATATATATATTATTATATATATTATTGTTATAATATCGAATAAAAATAAAGAAAGAAAAATAAATATTTCGGTAATTAAAAAAAACTAAATGATAATAATAATAATAATAATAATAATAATAATAATAATAATAATAATAATAAATTCTTTCAAGCCGATTAGACGATCTAATCGATTAATAAAACCCTTTGAAAAGGAACAACGTTTCTAATATTTAATCGTTTCTATCACGTTAATAAATCATAAATCGTAAACTTTGGTTGAAATTTATAAATTTCGTATCTTATACGGATAAATCGTTATTATTAATGCGTGTCGGATTATGTTCGAGTATCAACAGGGTGATACGATATGTTAGGAAACAATAGGAAAATCGTAAGGCCAGTTTGCTATACCTCGACAAAACGAAATAGTCTAACGGCAATAAAACGCAGCGGAGCCGTGAATAATCATAACTCGATGTCGGTAGCATAAAGCGTGACAAAGGGAGGATCGTTCTGACGAACGACACCCCTTTGCTCCTTCTACACGTTTGTTGAATCGTTTCTACTACTGCTACTACTCATACTACTATTACTAATACTACTACTACTACTATTACTACTACACTATTACTATTGTATTATTATTACTACTACTACTACTACTACTACTACTATTACTACTATTACTACTTTGGGATTGTGATACGCGCGTGTTCAGCTCGTTAGGACTAGTCGAGTACGTTCACATTGTCTTGGCAATCATTCTTCTTCTTGGATCGACATCGTTTAGTAATGCTTTTACGATCGTTCATTTTCTAAGGGAGCTTAACTATTCTCTATTTGAAGTATCCATGTGTATGGTTAAGACAGACATTTGATTTATCGTGCCAGCGAAGAAAATTAAGGATCCATTGATCGGGATATATGATTAACCTTAGAACTATTGAAACTCGTCGAAATGATGCTTCTCAGATGTTTCTTTTTTTTCTTTTCCTTTCTTTTTTTTTTTTTTTTTTTTTTTACTTATACATGTTCTATTATTTTTAACAGCAGACGGAGATACATTACACGCTTATCGGTTTTACTTTTGTATATATATATATATCTTTGTTTTTATATTTAATTGTTAATTTATTAATGTAATTGATTGATCGATTGAATGATTTATTTATTTATTTATTTTTTCTTTTTTGATTTATTTATACGATTAATTGAATTTTTTCTTTTGTTAATATAATCAATTGTCAATATTGGAACGTATGCGTTTACGATAATTAATCATGCACAATTATAATAATTGTCATAAATTATAATAAATAAATTTCTTTTATCGATATATTTGAAATAAATCATTATAAATATGTATACTAAGTGCTGCGTATCTTTTATTTCGTGAAAAATAAATAAACTGGTAAAATAAATAAATTGAAAAATTGGTATATGATAATAAATTAGTTTTTCTTTTCTTTCTTTATTTTCCTTTTCAAGTTAAATATTCGAGTAGAATTTGGATGATCTAATAAAAATAATCGAGTAGATTTATTATTTACGAATAGTTATAGGAAAAAAAAACACAAAAAAAAGAACGGAAAGGAGAGAGAGAGAGAGAGAGAGAGAGAGAAGGAGAAAGAAAAAGAGAAAAATATTTTTATAATAATCGAATATCATAATTTTGTAGACAAAAGAATTCGGAGTTACTGCGCATCAAACGAAAACTACGTTTTGCAACGCTGCTTCCTGTTTCCTGCGTCAAGTCTCATAAACTCGATCGTTTTCTCGATCGTCAGCGATTTTGTTAAACTTCTATGGATCATGTATATCAAATATTTACAATATATTTTTTTAGCACTCATTTCGACGTTGATATTTAATCATAAATAAATTGCATGCATATATAAATATATATATATATATATATATATAACATAAGATATACATTCGTTAATTAACACTAGAAACCATTAAATCCGTCAAAATGACGGCTCGCTCATATTTACAATTATCGAAATCATAATAATTAAAGTGACACGTTAACTGAAACAGCTGTTATTTTTTTTTTTTTTTTTTTTTTTTTAATTTATTATTATTTTTAAATAATAATTTTCTCTAATAATAAATATATTTCAATGAATATCAAGATCAATAAAGTGTAATCTTTTCAAATATTAGGACAGATTTAATCAAAGAAAGGACGTTATATCTTATCGTTAAAACATTTCATAATGATATTATTTTTATTATAATCATCATCATCATCATCATTATTATTATTATTATTATTATTATTATTATTATTATTATTATTATTATTATTAATATTAGAAAAACAAAAACCAATAAAGATCCGACGAATAATTGTTTTATTCTCCTTTAATTATCGAAATCCTAATTATCGTCGAACAATTATCGATTTCTTTAAGTCATTATCGTAATATTAATATAAACGAAGTACGAGAGAAACGAACAAATAACGAATATATTTTTTCAATACGCTAAACTGGTATACGTATTATCGGTTTGCAAAAAAACAACAAAAAGAAAGAAAAAAAAAAAAACAAGAAAAACAAAAAATAAGAAAAAAGAAAAAGAAAAAATACGAATAATTGCATCCAATTGCGAATCCAAGTTTCGTTTATCGATTTACGGATAGGATATATACATACATACATATATATATATATATATATATATATATATATATATATATATATGTATCTGTGTATAAAAAGTATCCTATAGAAATTTTTCGACGAATCATGTGAGAGCAAGGAGCATTTAAAGAAGGACAGAGAGAATACGCTCTCTCCTTTTAATGCTCGACCGAGGTCCGAATTTATGTGCCGTCCCGTGCAGTTTAATTCGGATTAAACTTATACTGGAAGGAACGAATTAAAGGGATTTGCGATTGGACACGTTGTATATGGACGGTCGCCGTTCTGTCAGGGCAAACTGAGAGAGAGAGAGAGAGAGAGAGAGAGAGAAAGAGAGAGAGAGAGAGAGAGAGAGGGTTCATAGAGGGGTGGGGGGCGAACGGGGGAGGAAGTGGGAGGAGAGGCTGAGAGGAGAGCACCGGATTCTGGCTGCGCTCGACGTCGCACCAGTCAATTTGATTTATCGGCACGACGTTGCGCTTCTCCCACTCTCTCTCTCTCTCTCTCTCTCTCTCTTATTCTCTATATCTCTCTCTATCTCTCTCTCTCTATCTCTCTCTCTCCTGTCGTCTATCTCTACCTACTCCTTCCACCTCCAATATACCTATTTGGTTTCTCTTGCACCGTTCTACGTATACATAGCAGGAAATACTACGCACACGGAACTATTCGGTTTATCTTTTACTCTGAGACAAGTCCATTTAACTTCCGAGAGAAAGAGAGAACTTCTCTCGATTTACGTTCGATCAAATACATATATATATATTTATATGTATATATATATATATATATGTGTGTGTGTGTGTGTGTGTGGTGTCTGTATGCATACATAAAATAAAATAGAAAAAGAAAAAAGAAGAGAGAAAAAATGACAAGGTAAAAAATAAATAAGAGGATGATAAAGAAAGACTGAGAGAGAGAGAGAGAGAGAGAGAGAGAGAGAGAGAGAAAAGAATCATCGATATCTTAGATATCTTTTTAATCGATCAATGTCAGAAAAGAAAGAAAAAGAAAACTAGAAAGAAAGAGAGAAAGAATGAAAAGAAGAAGAAATGGAAAAGGGGGAAATTTAACGAATATGATTGAGAAAAATTTTGTAATTAGTTTTAAATGATATAATGTAAAATTTGGAGAGAAAGTTGAGGATTTGTTTTTTTCTTCTTTCTTTCTTTTCTTTTCTTTTTTTTTTTGTTTTTTTTTTTTTTTCGTTCATGTATATGATTCCAGGTTGAAAAGGAGGAAAAGGTATTTTGGCTGGTGGTACTGGTGTATAACGCGTTTCAAAGATGACCCAGAAGCAGAGGGGTGGGTCCGCTTTCTCTCGGCTGAGCATGGATGAGCCGGATTAGCTCCTTACCCTGCGCCAGTGGATGCCTATAACTGCTGATGAATACGGATTAAAGGAGCACTGGCGCTGTGCACGAAGTGCGAAGCTGGTCTCTCAGGACCAACCCGTAGAACCCAATGATTTCCTTCCCCTCTTTCTCCTCATCTTCCTCTTTCATCTTGTCCTTCTCCTTCTTCATTTCCTTCTCTTCGTTCATCTTTCTCATCATCGTTATATCTTCCTTCTCTAGCACGTCAGAGACACACAGTAACACCCTGAGAACCTTCTCTCCTTTTCTTCAACTAAGGAAGCACGATAATCCCTCTTGCAGGACCAAACACTCCTTACTTTGGGATTAACTTTGGTCGAGCGAGTCCGAACCTTTAGCTTTGTCGTTCTTAACTATTTCCTATTGAGTTCTATGCGCGTTATTACTAATAAAATGATATATATATATATATATAATTATAAATTAATATAATTATAATAAAAATATATATATATATATTATTTTATATCGCTAATTATATCTACTGATTAGTCATTGTCATCTTTTCTATATTTTTTTCTTCATATTAAATTTCAATCGTCAGGATTTCCTTTTCTCTTCCATCCCATTGCTAATGTATAATTATATTTCTATCTCTTTTTTCTTCTTTTTTTTTCTTTTTTTTTCTTTTTTTTTGTTTTTTTCTTTATATACAAATATATGCGTTTCAATAATATTCCTTTATCGGTAAACGATGACATAATGTTGTTACAGAATCATTTTTTCTAATCGTCTAAAATTATTAAAATCATTTCAAGAACATTTGATTAATTGTAATTTTAATCAATTGTAAGATCAATTGTAATCTAATGAGCGATAGATCGTACATAGTTTTCATTTTCACAGATTTAATCCTTCTAACCGTAACCCCGTTAAGATTTATTAAGATATATTATGAAAAATGAAAAAAAAAAAAAAAGAAAAAAGAATAAGAAAAAAAAAAGGAAAAAGAAGAAAACGTCGAACACATTAACGAGAAATTTCCTAAACGCTTTAATCCATAACGCAACATATAAATATCTCGAATTATTTTAAGAAAATGAAAATTTCATCATTATCTAATTATTTTCCATTTGTTCAATCAATTATTAGTATTATATTTAAGATTAATTATAATTCGATATAACGTTCGATAAACCGTAAATAAATCTTTCTCTCGTGAAAACTAACGAATCCTTCTTCCCTTGCCAAAACTCTAGATCAAACGGTCCGCATTGTTTTCAATAGACGAATCACGTCGCTCCTTCGATTCCCACCCGGATTCTCTCGCTTTCGCGACGACGGATGCGTAATTAATTCAGGAATTTAACGGAGAACTGCAAGGAGGATCCCACAAGCATCCGGTGGCATCCGCGAGAGAGGTATTCCACGATCGCTTCTTCGACTCCTTCGATTCTTCTTCCTATTCCTTCACCTCCACCTCCGCCACCACCACCGCCTCCATCTTCTCCTTCACCTCTACCTACCTCTTCCTCCTTTGGTACCCACACCATAGAAATTATACTCTACCACGTAAGAATCCTTTTACTATCGTGATCGTACCTCGTAAAGAAATTTCTCTCTCTCTTTCTCTCTCTCTCTCTCTCTCTCTCTCTCTCTCTCTCTCTCTCTCTTGAGTCTTGTATTGACATTTTTACTTTCCTACAGAAAATTCTTTCAAAACCAAAACTCGTATTCCATCTTTTCTACTTTTTTTCTTTCTCTTTTATTTTTCCCTGTTTTCTCTCATTCTCTCTCTCTCTCTCTCTCTCTCTCTCTGTCTCTCTCTGTCTCTCTTTCTGCATCTTCCTTCTACGGAACAAATCGTAAAGTGGATTTACAGGTAGCGTGGAGAAAAAAAAAACACAATCTGTTGAAGATTTATTTAAATGTCGGATTACTAATTATTTTCGGATAATCCGAACAATAGTTAGGACCGAACAAACTGAGTTTTTCTGTTAACGAAGTATTTAATCTCAACGTTTATGGTTCGCACGTTTCATTCCTCTTAGGATTAACTTCTTAACAAGGTTTTACTGAAATCGTTTCTTTAAATTTAATACTAAATATTTTGTTTTTCTTTATATACCTACACACACACACACACACACACATATGTATATATCATTTTCAACTGAATATAAAAGAAACGATTGAAAAATTCGTTGAACTTATTCAACTGAGTACCGAATAGAACGATCTCACTCAGTGCCAAAGAAAATGAAAGAAAACTTATTCCAATTTAAGATTTAAACTGTCGATTCGTCGTTCGAATTGAACGACGTTCGGGTAACTTTTCTTTCTTCACCATTGCCAACCTCCCCAACGACCCTTTTACCATCCAACATCAACATGTCCTCACCCTCCCCCCCCCCTCCTTTCTCCCACCCGATACTGACAATTCGAAAGAATTTCAAAATCCTCAAAACATCGGCGACAAGTGAATTCGCCGTGTTGCGATTGCGGCTAGAAATGAAGGATAAATTTGCAAGAGAGAGAATATGAAAGAGAGAGAGAGAGAGAAAGAGAGAGAGAGAGAGAGAGAGAGAGAGAGAGAGAGAAAGAGATTACTTGTGCATCCTTGGTAGGTTCTCTTTTGAGAAAGCAACGAACGAAGTCACTCTCCCATTTTAAACGTCTTTCGGCACTTCCTCCCATCCCACAGTGACTCTTACCGGTGCGCACAGGGACGAAATGAAACCCTCAATATCGGTGATTGCTGCCGCAAGACGTTTCCTCGCCTTTAACTCCCCCTCCCTCCCTACTCCCGTTTAAAACCCCCAACCTATACGAACTCACTCCTACTCATCCCCTACCCCATCTACCTACCCATAACCCCCTGTCTTCTCCTTCAGGCCTTTTCCCGTTTAAAGCGGAAAAAGGAGGCAACTAACCCACTCCTAACTCTTCTCCTTTCTATTCCTACTTTTCCTCCTTCTCCTCTTCATCCTCCTTTTCCCTCTCTTCTATTCCTCTCCTCGTGCCCCTCGTCCGACGAGTTCCTCTCCTTAGGATAGACGAAGGGATGTTGACTCGCTGCTCGGCTCCCAACTTTTATGGAGATGCATCCTCTAATATATCCGGGCTCAGCTTGCTCGCGCTTGTGTTTGACGAGCGTACTTTGCGAAGTATATTATCTGCCGAGACCTCCCGAACCTCCGACTCGCGCTCTCCTTTTCTCGACCTCACCCTTCCTTCCTTCCTTCCTTCCTACCTTCCTTCCTTCCTTCCTTCCTTCCTTCCTTCCTTCCTTCCTTCATCCGTCTCTACTTCTACTACCTCTTCTTCTCCATTCCAAACTTCACCTTCTCGATTCTCTCTCTCTCTCTTTCTCTCTCTCTCTCTCTCTTTCTTTCACGTTCTCATTCTCGTTCTCGTTCTATCTCTCTCTTTCTTTTCTTACGGTTGCTGCATGCTTGCGCTTTACCCTCCAGAGTCTTACTCAAGAATCGCTCCAATGCGATTTCCGGATAGAATAGGACCGCCTTGAGAGGAACGAATTATGCGACTCTGAGCTGGCCGAAGGAATCACCAAGAAGATAGATATATATATGTATATATATATATGTATGTATATATGTATGTACATATGTATTATAGTATATATAATATATGTGTGTGTGTATATATATATATATATATAGAAAGAAAGAGAGAGAGAGAGAGAGAGAGAACAAGAGATTGAGAGAGAGAGAGAGAGATTTATCTTGACTACATGTTTTGATAAAACTATGATAAAAATGAGGTCACTTTTTAAACATACTTATTCATTGTTACGTTAATCGTGAATTAATCCTGTATCATGAATGAAGAATAAATCTTTTTATAACATTAGATTATTAATATTTAAATCAAACGTAATTTCAAATCGAATCAAACGTCAATTCAAACGTGATTATTATTTCATTTGAATCAACGTTGTTATCTACATTAAGAGAACATTTTAAAACGTCATTATAATTTTAAATATTTAGATCTAATTTAGTATATGACTAAATTGTTATACTTAAAATTAGCAATTTTAATATGTACTTAAACATTGGATGATAAAGATTATACGAGGGATATTTTTTCTTTTTTTTTTTTTTTGTTTTTCTTTTTTTTTTTTTTTTTTTATTAGTGTTGATCTATCCAGACGTAGCGAATTAATTTCAACGAGAAATTTCATTGAGTATCTATTCTTAAAACTCACATAACGTATGACGTTAACACTTGACCGATCATAGATCGATCGATATAACTCATTCAATATTATCCTAAGAAATCGTTAACTATCACGTACGAGATATTAAAACAAAAAAAAAAAAAAAAGGAAAAGAATAAGAATTTTGGAACTTAAATTCGATTACAATTGATTTCAAAGGATAAAAGAGAAAGAGAGAGAGAGAGAGAAAGAATTCTAAATAACATTAGAAATCACAAATCCAAATGTATCGAGGATGGTTAACCTTAGGTGATTCCGGTAGATCAAAGAGTCGGTCTCAAGCAAAAGATACTTGGAAGGTTTGCACTGGAGAACGACGAAAGAGAGAGAGAGAGAGAGAGAAAGAGATAGAGAGAAAGAGAGAAAGAGAGAAAGAGAGAGAAGGGTAGAAACACAAGAGCATAGGCTGTGCTCTCAGCACCGGTAGGATTTATGCGTCCTCGAGAGATCGAGCCGCCGCCGGCGCCAGGAGCGTCGGTCGCTGGAGCCACGGATGCCGCAATAACTCGCATTGTGTACGCGAGTGGTTCCTCGCAGGAATCTAACCCGGCGGGCCCGCGGGTCAAACCGGGAGGAGACAACGAACGGAGCAACGAGAAAGAAAGAGAGAAAAAGAGAGGAAGAAGAGATAGAGAAAAAAAGGGAGAGAAAGAGAGAAAGAGAAAGAGAGAAACAGAGAGAGAGAGAGAGAGAGAGAGAGAGAGAGAGAGAGAAGAACACGCAGGAAAGAACAGGAGGACATTATACACCAAGTCTTGGGGATGTTCTGAGAAGAGAAGAGGAGGACCGGCTTCTCTTCCGCTCCGTGTAATCGAACCGCCACCGCCGATGCTACCTCCTGCATCTCCCCCCCCCCCATCCACATCCCCACCCCCACCCACTTTTATCCTTCATCCTCATCCTCATCGTACTCCTTCTCCCCGCACCATCACAGTCAGAAACTTCCACCTTTACTTTACTCTCGCGCCCTGTCTCCGTGCTCTTCGACTTCTTCTCTTCCATCTCTCTATACTTTACCTTTAACTTTGTCAGGAGAAACGCGATACGTCGTCTTTGATGATGCTGATACTTTATATCGATACTAATATACTTATATATATACATATATATATGTATATATATGTATGTGTGTGTGTGTGTGTGCGTGTGCGTGTGTGTATGTGTATGTTGAGTATCCAACATCTTGACTACAATATTTCGATGTGAAATTAAGAAGATTGAAAATGAATAATGGAATGGTTTGAGATAAGAATCAATATTAAATATTTGGATTCGGTATAGTAATCAAAATGATGATTTTATATATAAATGCAGGATTAAAAATCTTGACTATAGTATTTCGATGTTTAAATAAAAATGTTATTAGGTAAAGTGAAGAGAATTATTGCTTTTTTTCTTCTCTCTCTCTCTCTCTCTCGCTCTCTCTTTTTGTTTATCTAATTTCAAAAAATCATTATTAAAGATTTTATATCGAGTATAATAGTCGAGGTGATGATACTTAATCGATACGGATATATGGACGATGAGTGAAAAAGATCTTGACTACGGTATAGCGATGAGAAATGAAGAAAAGACGTAAGAATCATTAAAAGTAAAGATTTGAACGTGATATCAATCTTGAAAAGAAATCTCATTAGATAGAAAATACCTTTCTCTCTTTCTTTCTTTCTTTCTTTCTTTATTTTAAGATCTAAAGATGGGAGTAACAGTGTAGGTTAGGTAGAAAAATGAGAAGTGGCTATGCGCACCTGCGACGAACGATATCGTATTCGCGCGTGGCCACCGTGGCCCAGCCACACCATGAATGGAGCCGCGATACTGCGATCCAGTTTAACCGGCAACATCAGCAGCAAGATCAGAGAGGCACAGCTTTTTGCCGTGGGTGTATACTGTCTCCCTGGCACGTCATTGTCCGTCCGACGAAAAAGGATTTATCCATTCGTATCTCTCTCTCTCTCTCTCTCTTTCTCTCTCTGTCTCTATCTCTTTCTCTCGTTTCTCTCATAGTCCGCTCTATATGGCCTCCTACTCATCCAAACGGACGCGAGAGAAGCTCTGCTGCTGCATAATGTAACAACGGTTCTTCGCCTGGGCGAAACGTCAAAGGCAGTGTGTTTCGCGAAGATTTAGGGAGGGTGGGGTTTCTCAGGTTATGAGTTATGGACTCGAGCATAACTCTCTTTCTCTCTCTCTCTCTCTCTCTCTCTCTGTCTCTCTGTCTTTCTCTTACTTTCGCTCTTGCTCTTGCTCTACGGAGCTCGTGGTTCTCTTTCACCCTCTTGCCGTCATCATCCCTCTTCGTCTTCTCTCCATGGACGAGAGATCTCTTGCTCTGGTGGTTCTTGATCCAGCTTGATACGGTGTTCATTGTGTCGTTGGCTCCCTGCGCTCGACGTTAGGTCCGAACAACGACCTGAACAACTGCAACAATGTGAAGCTCGACTGCCGTCTTGTCCTCGCTCCCCCTCTCTCTCTCTCTCTCTCTCTTTCTATCTATCTATCTCTCTCTCTCTCTCTCTCTCTCTCTCTCTCTCTCTCTCTCTCTCTCTCTCTCTCTTTCTAGACGTTCCCCTTTCGTTCGTCGACTCCTTATTAGCTTCGTCCTTTTCTCTCTCGCCAACTGCTGAATCGTTCTCGCGGCAAGATCGTTGTGCTTGATGAAGAGAAGGCGGAGGAGTCGCCTAACAGAGAAAGGTATCGTCCATTGTGCAGCGATAATTCCAGTTACACGCGATACCTAAAGAAAGGGAGTGGAAGGGAGAGGTACGAGAGAATGAGAGAACGAGAAAGAGAGAGAAAGGTGAAATCTTAGGAGGAGGCTGAAGAAGATTCCATTCTATTCTCTTCTCTTCTCTTCTCTTCTCTTCTCTTCTCTTCTCTTCTCTTCTCTTCTCTTTGCGACCATTGGGGTGGTCCTCGGTCCAAGCGTGAAAGAGCGCAACACAGTAGCAACGTTGGTTCCTGAACTAAGCCTAAGGACGTTTTATCTGGCGCATCATCTGCCTACCGTCTTGACTCTATCTTTCGTCTTCTCGTTTCAGAAGCAAGCCGGAAGATGAAGGGAAAAAAGAAGGAGAGAGAGAGAGAGAAAAAAAAGAGAGAAAGAGAGAAAGACGATCTTGCGTTTCTCGGCCCACCACGATAGTTCTCTCCTAATACGAACCGATCCTCAAGCCTAAGAGA
>NC_062208.1:1566190-1576190 GCF_912470025.1 Vespa velutina
GCAAAAGATCATTTTCAGCCATCGTCTTCCGGTTCCTTCTTCCACGTTTCTACAAAAAAAAAAAAAATAAACTAAAAAGAAAAGAAAACTAAATAAAAAACAAGCGAACCAGAGAGCAATTTACTTTTTTCTCTTTCCCTCTCTCTCTCTCTCTCTCTCTCTCTCTCTCTTTCTCTCTCTTTCTCTCTCTTTCTCTCTTTTTCTCTCTTCTTATAAAAACGTAAAAAACGTAGAAAGAAACGAAAGACCGGGTGTGTATTCATCGTATTAAAAAAAAAAGAAAAAAGGAAAAAGATACAAATGAAGAAAAAAAGAAAAAAGAAAAGAAAGGAAAAAAGAAAGATACGAGAGGATGGATTTCAAAGAGGACAAAATTCTTCGAGGGGGGACCCCGAAACAAGTAGAACGTACTCTCTCACGACTTTTCTCCGTTGTGCGAGCAAAACGCTTTTGCACTCGCGATTTTGTCTCGGGGGCTAATGACACACGAGAGCGATTCCAGTGCGTGCAACTAACTATACCTATATACTCTGAGTCACGTCAATTGTTGAAACATCGAAAAGAGAAATATTGTTGACGAACTTCGTTGTATAAAAAATATTGAAAACAAATAATTCTTTTATTGTTTTATACGAATATAAATATTATCTATACGAAAGAAAAAAAAACATATAACATATCATACATGGTAAATATATCGTATATAATGTAGAAAAAAATAAATGATAAACATATGACACATATGTATATAAAAATATTTTTTTCGTGCAAACGAAACGAGGTCTCTCTCACGACAGGACGTTTCTTACACACTCCCTCTTACCCTGTCCCCTAATCCCCATACTCTCTACTCTTTTCCCTTCTATCTTCTCTTTCTCTTCCGTACACTCGTTACTACCTCGAGGAAGTCCGGTCCGTTCCTCCTGCCCTGCAATTTTAATAACCACATCCTTCGGCCATTGGATAAGATGGCGGTTTCAGAACGCATGGCGCGACCACTTTCGTATCTTCTTCGTTCCCGTCGTCTTCTTCGTCTTCATCTTCGTCTTCATCTTCATCTTCGTCTTCGTCTCGTCTTCGTCTTCGTCTTCGTCTTCGTCTTCGTCTTCGTTTTCGTCTTCGTCTTCGTCTTCGTCTTCGTCTTCGTCTTCGTCTTCGTCTTCGTCTTCGTCTTCGTCTTCGTCTTCGTCTTCGTCTTCGTCTTCGTCTTCGTCTTCGTCTTCGTCTTCGTCTTCGTCTTCGTCTTCGTCTTCGTCTTCGTCTTCGTCTTCGTCGTCTTCGTCTTCGTCTTCGTCTTCGTCTTCGTCTTCGTCTTCGTCTTCGTCTTCGTCTTCCCCCCTTTCCTCTTCCTTTTCCTTTCCACCTCCTTTCTCCAACGTCTCCACGTATGTCACTTCCGTGTAACACGCCATTGTACTGTTGAATTGCACGAATCGAGTTCGATCGAAACTGCGAATTTTTACATCGTGATATTTTTCTTTATTTCTATTAGTCTTATTCTTTAGTCTATTTACTTATATATTTCGTACATATAAAAATGAATATATTAATCGTACTTTTATCAATCTAAGGGAATAATGTTATTAATAATAATCAAGATTTATTCCGAAGATTAGTTCTTTTAATTAGAATTAATGATAATTATATCAAAGAAATTAATAATATTATTAAATAAAATGATTATTCTATAACCGTATTTCTTATGTGATTTAGATTCGTCGAATTACCGATGTTGGATAGGTAGGTGGGTAACAGGAAGGAGAACGCCATTCGTCGAGCGTGTCATTGCCAGTTATGTTCTTGGAGAGAACCGTTAGTCTTTGAATTGACGATTCACGGATGCGCGTTATCGGAAATCGACGCGAACGTAACGTGAACGCCTATCTTGTACTTACTTATCGTAGAAACCATGTCCTTGTCGTTTGATGGCGACGACGATGGCGATGGCAATGGTGAGCTTGGTAGGAGTGATTGCGTTAGTGTTAGTGACTCGTAGTAGCAATGGTTGCAGTTGTGCACGCTCGCAATCGCCACGGCGGAACCAATTACGTGCTAAACCATCCATCAAGCTTTATAAGAGAAACCTCCCATTATTTTAAAGCTTATGTTTTCTAAGGACAATCGTAGGATGAGCTCGCTTCTCGTCCATGCGAGCGGATTAAAAGACCCGAGTTACGGAAGCTGTTACTCGTGCTGCTTCAGAAGCGGCCGAGTCATACATATATGCTTTGGCTTATTATACGTTATCCGCACAACATCACTTATCTTATTACGTAGTAATCGTTGAATAACTCGCTAAGTACGTAAGCCTGTTTTCTACATCGCGGAATAACAAGTAAGTAAGTAAGTAAGTAAGTAAGTAAGTACAAGCATTTTCTATCTTCCGTTCTTGACTGTCGAAACGCATCATCTGTCGAGAATCTGATATCCGCATTGAATATACATTGAATATATATGTGTATATGTATGTATATATATATATATATATATCTTATTTAGGAGATATACATTGTTAAAACCAATACAATTTATTCGCAAAAAAATGAGAAAGAAAACAGAAAAGGACTGAATAAATATTTAATCGTACGATTTCCCGCAAGGAAATCATTCGATGTAGATAATGCTCGAATGTCATTGAAACGTTCAAAGTTCATCGACATTCTCTCGACGAACGGTAAGGGTTAAAACAATTCACATTGGAAAGGAAAAACTAAACTTTCAACGTAGATGTTTAATGAAAAACTTCTCTCTCGCTCTCCTCTCTCTCTCCTCTCTCTCTCTCTCTTTCTCTCTCTCTATTTCTCTCTCGGTGATGATCGATAATTTATCCATGCATTTACCGGAAATCGCTCGATCCATTCGAGGGAAAAAACTTTTTAAAGTTTACCCCGATCCCATAAAATCATCGTACACTTTCATACAATATTTATATCATAACGATATAAATTACTCCTCTCCTCTCCTTGAATAGGATTGCGTTCAAATGAAAAGAGAAAAAGAAAGAAAAAAAAAGAAGAATGGGAGGGAAGAAACGAGAGAAAAAAGGGACACAAAAAGAGAAGAAGACAGAGCTACTACGAACGATCAAACGTGATTCATCGATTTCGCGAGCTGAGATAAGATCTGCATAAACGATTTGCGGCACGCGATATATATATATATATATATATATATATATATATATATTTATTATTTATATATTTATACTTAAATAGAAAGTTTCCCGTTGCTCGATGAACGAACAACGAAGCCAATTAAATCGTCTTATCGCATTGATAATCGACTACGGGGGATAATAAACGTGTCTTTTGCGCTGTTCGAAACTTTTTTTTTCCAATCGATGTTTAATCGAGCTGTTTTTCTATTGGTACGAGAATCGTTCTACATCGTCGTTAGCTTCGCAGTTGTGAACTAATTACTGGGCGCCGGTAGTATGACTATAGAAAAGGTAACGTAGTTGATCGTACTCCGCGTTCTGTCCCTTTATATCCTCGCCATTACTACTACTACTACTACTACTACTACTACTACTACTACTATTACTACTACTACTACTACTACTAATACTACTATCAGTACCCTCTTCTCCCTGCTTCAGCTTCAACTTTCGTAGTCGTTCTCTGTCCGATGGAAAATTGCTGGTACCAACGGGCGCAGTTACGCATAAATAAATAATGCTGGTGTATGCGAGCCTCGACGAGTAGCCGAACCACCTACCTACCTACCTACCTACCTACCTACCTACCTACCTACTTACTCTTCTTCTCGCGTGGTCCTCTACTTCGTAGATACCACTTCTTCTTCTTTATCTTCTTCTTTCTCGTACCGAGGATCGAACCCTCTCGTTTCAACCCTATATAGGTATTACCTATCAGCTCCGAGCCTATGAATACTAAGCAGTTTATAAAAATGTTGATTTAGCGCCTTTACCAACTTATACATTCTCCGTCATCTTTTCCTCCGCACCACCATCCATACCAACCCATGATTCCTCTCGACACTTCCTCTTATACGTTTTTATATTAAAACAAAGACGACGGTAAGTTCAGGGGTGGGTGGGTGGTTAGGATTTTACCAGCACGTCGTAAATATTGAACTTTGTTTCTTTTTTCTTTTTCTTCCTTGTTTATTTTATTTTTTTTTTTCTTTTCTTTTTCAATGAACAAATTTCTGTTCTTTTCTCTCTCTCTCTCTCTCTCTCTCTCTCTCTCTCTCTCTCTACTTTTTCATTTATTAATGTAATTTTCATTTATTAAATTCTAATCGATAGATACGACCCTAACGTCATTCATTTTATCTTACGAGAAATTGATTCGATTACGACGAATAATAATAATAATCGTTTCTCTTCTTCATTCTTCTTTTTCTTTTCATCTTCTTTTTCTCTTGTATCATTTTTCTTTTATATCGATCTTACATTAAATCTTGAAAGATATTGAATACGATCGATTCGTAAGTTGTAAATTTCAGATGATCGTCAATTAAAATTCACAATTACAACGATAATTATGACGTATCAAGTTTTGATAGGAAAATTGTATATATAAAAATGTATATACAAAAAAAGGAAAAAGAAAAAAAAAAAAAAGAAAAGGAAAAAGAAAAGAGAGAAAAAGAAAAAAAGAAAGAAAGAAAATTACAGAGAGGATAAAGATAGAAAAGAACAAACGAGAAAGAACAAAAAGAAAAAGCATGATACCGATATTTACGATACCGTAAGAGATTTTCACATGGCGTTGGTTCGTGGAATGAAATCAGATAAGACGCCATGTTGGGGCACTTTCGTGTCATCCCAGGCGGCCAATCAGCAGCGGGGAGGGAAGCCCCTTTCGCACCGCTTAAAAGAGGAACGGGAGGTCGAGGGGAGGAAGGGATATGAGGGTTTGAGGGGTTTGAAGGGGTTTGAGGGGTTCTGTGGGGGCTGGGGGAATGAGTTTTAAACTCGTCCGGGCTGATCCGCTGTAATTAGCGTTGGTGATCACTGGCGCGGCTAACTCGTTCGTAAGGATGCCCCTCAAATCAGAAACAAAGGCGGGTTCCTCCCATTCTCCGGTTTGAAGTCGTCGTCGTAGTCGTCGTAGTCGTCGTAGTCGTCGTAGTCGTCGTCGTACTCCTCCATCTCCTCGTCCCTCTTCTCTCCTCTTTCCTCAAACGAAGCCTTCTCCTTGGGCCGATTATAGGCCGGAGAATCGATACCCCCGCGGGATTTAATCTCCTTAATCGGTAATTATCCCCACCCCTTCTATCCTCCAGCAACCTCTTCTCGTTCGGTCGTACCAGAAACCGAAGGGATATAAAATTGGGTTATAGCCGACTGAACGAACCTCTCATCCTATTCGAATACCTGCTCAAAGAGAGATCTGGTCTCCATTAAAAAAGAGGAGCATACCGTTTCTTTCTAATGGTATAACGTGTCTCTTCTTTATTTTCCTAAACCTTACGGTTACGAGACGTTTTAACCAGATGGAAATGGCCGACTATCGGATTTATTCCATCGATTTATTCTCTTTTCTTTTTTATTGTTTTGTTTTATTTTCTTTTGTTTTCCTTTAAATAATAACAAAGTGTACGATAACCAAGTCGCTTATTATTCGATAACACGGGCATTTTGGTTACTTCATATTTTAAATGTTTTTTTTTTTTTTTTTTTTTCATCTTTAATATTATTTTTCAACACAATGCAATCGTACGACTTAATGTTGTAACGATACAATTTAAAAAAAAAAAAAAAAAAAAAAAAAAAAGAACACAAATAAAAGTTTACTCTAAAAAAGTTTGCAACAATTACAAATACCATATTCCAATTTAATTTGTCGACTTTGATCGACATAAATGTAACGAGTGTTAAAATAATTAAAATCTATCAATTTAAATGCAAAAAATAATAAAAATAATAGATATAAAATATAGATCTAATGTTGAATATCATTTTCTTTTTCAATCCCAATACGAATAATTTCAAACTATGGATAATCTTTCTAACAGGATGTTATTGGATAAACTTAGAAAAAGAAAAACATTTTGAGGCACGAACATGTTCTATACACGCACACACACACACACACACACACATATATATATATATATATACATATATTTTTTTTTCTTCTTGGATTACAATGGAAATTCCTCGTAAGAAATTTTTGGAAGGATATCGTGAATGGCGTTCACCGATGCCGGCAAACCGGTGAACTGACGCATTGTGTTTGCGGCACGTTGACAAGCACAAGTCACGGTAGAGTTTTTCCTAACCCGAATCTACCACGTTAATTCCCCCCTTACCTTATTTCGTCCGTGAAAAGGGAAGTAAAGGGCAAGGTAAACGCTTAGAAATCAGTAGGACATCATCGGGATACAGATGTTTGACAAAACAGCTGAGCTAGAGCAGAACACATAATAGCATTGGAGGATTGGATATATGCGAGAACGCTAAGTAGCAATCCCACAGGATCTATGGGACAATAGAAGACCCTTCGTATATTTTGACTTTTTGACAGATGGTTCCTGCCACTGTTACTACGATCTTCGTTCTATTCAACATGGATCCTGCCGATAATCGTCAAGGAAAAGTTGATGTATCTGTAACAGTAAAATACAACATATTATAACGAATTCAGATCAATAATCTTTTATATATTTATTTATATTAATCAATAAAAATCAAATACGTTCGTTGATCTTATAACGATATTAAAATATTTAGATAGAATCTTTGCGTTTGACAAAGGATCAGACAATTTTGTAGGAACGAAAGTTCTTAAAAAAAAAAAAAAAAAAAAAAAAAAAAAAACAAAAAAAAAAAACAAAAAAAACAAAAAAAAAACAAAAAAAAAAAAAAAGAAAAAAAGAAAAGAAAAAAAAGCGAGAAAAGTAAATTTCGAAAATTATTACACAGCAATGATATTACTCTAACGTGTAATGTCAAATCAACGAATATAAAATTATTAATCGATCAATGATAATATTAATATGCAAACATTAAACATCTATATATATATATATATGTCGAAAAGCTTAATAATAACTTGTAAATAAAAATGTCTAAGTCCATTCAATGAAAATACAATGGGTTTATTTTTGAACGACAGATAAACAGGCATCGTCGACCAGCTGTAAACATCTCATTCTGTTTAACATTGACTTCAAATCAGAAAAGAAAGTAGAGGGTACTCCCTCCCTTCTCCCCCCCCCCTCTCTCTCTCTATTGCCACCCTACTAAACTCCTCGCTATTGCCACCCTTTTATATATATATATATATATATATATATACCTTTTTTTCTTTCTTTTTTTTTTTTCTTCAAACAGACACAGAGCAGGTAAAGGTAATGTTCACGCAGCATGAGTGCAACCCTCAGCGTTATGCTCTTTTCTCTCTCATTCTCTATCTCTATCTCTCTCTTTCATTCGGTTCGTTCGTACGTACGTAGGTACGTACATACGTGGACTACGACGTCTACGAGGTTGAGGACGAGAGAATGATGACGACGATGGATCACTGGATCCGTCGTAACGTTGAAGAAGAGAAGAAATAATTGGCCGTAAAAGGCACGTTTCCCCGTCGACTTCGTGCCGTTGCTCAATACGATGTGACAGCGGGGGACGATCTGTTGTGACCGTCACCACAATGAGATCCATCGTTGGTGAACAGGATATACTGCGGATGCTTCCGAGAGAGAGAGAGAGAGAGAGAGGTAAGAAGGTCGAGAAGATAGGCCGATGACTCTTCTTACTGTGACCTTCTCTCTCTCTTTCTCTCTTTCTCTCTCTTTTTCTTTTTATTCTCTTTTGTGTACTCTTCGAAAGTCTATCGTATAATATGAAAGTTTTAGTTTCACTATCGACAATATAATATATAAATATTATTTGTTTATTGAACAAATTGGATATTTCTTTTTGAAAAATTTAATGTCTAATCGCTATAGCATATATGGCTTAAATTATTAATCAATATAAAAGAAATGTGATTAATTTTCTATCGATTTAATAATATTATTGAGTTATTAAAAAAATAAATAAATAAATAAATAAATAATGATAATAATATTACAAATTTAATTATCCAATTTAACATATGACTCCGTAATGTCGGTCAATACAAAACGATTTTTTTTTCATTTTATGTAAACTTAAATATGCATTGTATGTATATCGTATTAATTATGTATATTATATTTATATATATATATATATATATGTGTGTATGTATGTATATATATATATATATAGATATATTATATTAATCATAAAAATATTATATAATAATATATGCTTATAATTCGTTTCATCAATTAGAAAATGAAACAAAATAATTAAAATTTTATTTATTATCGAAAATATTTCTCATTTGTTTTTTATTTCGTTGTTTTTCATTCGTCTACATTTCTACATCATAAATTACGATTCGATTAAATGTTAAATGTTTCCTTTCTTCTTTTATATATATATATATATATTTTTTTTTTTTATTTACACCGATCAACATGCTACGTAATAAGAGAACAACAATTCGATTACAAAAGGAATTATCGTATAAAGATAATATATAATTTAATATGATAATTTATATTTAATTTATATTAAAATATATTTAAAGATGGAAGAAAAATCTCTATGAAAGAATCGTACGATTGTATATAAACCTTTTCTTTTTTTTTTTTTAAATGTTAAGTTAAATTAAAATCTTTAATTTCAATGGAAAATCGATTCTTAACACCTTAAAACGGCAATCTAGTATGGATGGTCGAAGAAGCGTTAAGAGCTCCTTCGCAAATGACCATTCCGAAATGTAGCCATTGAATTCGGTCTGCGGTTTGGAACGTTGTTCCGAATGTAGTACAATCGTACAGTGATTCTCGTAAAATCGAATCGCCAACATCGACGTTCTACCACAATGGCCTACCATCGACTTCGTGACACCATTTACAGGGAGATCGATATATTGGAATAAAAAGGAAAAAAGGAGAAAGAGAGAGAGAGAGAGAGAGAGAGAGGAGAGAGAGGGAGGTAGAGAAGGAAAGAAAAGAGAAAAAGAAACGACAGAAAAAAAGGAACGAAATAAGAAAAGAAAAGAAAAAGAGAAAAGATTTGAAGCTATTTCATTGGAAAGCGATCGATCGTCGATCTCGATCATGAGAAAGATCTAAATTCTCTTGATTTTCTTCCCTTTTCATTTTGTCCTTTCCTTCGAAGGATTCCTACACGAGGCAAAACGTAAATAATAATTATAGTAATAATAATAATAATAATAATAATAATAATAATAATAAAAAAAAGAGAAAAAAAAGAAGGAAAAAAAAGCGAAGAAGACGAAGACGAAGAAGAAGAAAGAAGAAAGAAGAGAAAAAAAGAAGAACGTAATGCGAAATCGTATATCTCCGAGTACACGTACTTTCAAAACGACTGGCTTACGATCCTCGAGCGTGCGGAGACCTGGTCATGGATCCTGACCACCCTGGGAGCCATGATTTATGGTGACCCATCGTAATAGCGTGCGATTCAGCGCTCACAGAAAATATTTTTGTCGGGTCTCTCGATTGTACGTGGTCGGAGACTTGGCCAAACATTTTCATTTGTGGAACTGTGGGACAGAGAGAGAGAGAGAGAGAGAGAGAGAGAGAGAGAGAGAAGAAGAAGATGAAGAAGAAGAGAAAGAGACAAGAATAAGAATAAAGAGAGAAAGAGAAAGAATAAAAAGAAGACCATTTTCATTTGTGAAATTGTGTAAGAGAGAAAGAAAAAGAAATAAGAATAAATAAAGATACAGAAGGAAAAAAAAAAGAGAGAGAGAGAGAGAGAGAGAGAGAGAGAGAGAGAGAGATAGAATATATAGTAGACGCATATAATAATGGGTCCAACGAGTGAGAAAAGTGAAACGTCACGACTCCAAGCAACAGCATCCGTGAAGCAGTCCTTGTAGATATGAGAAAGAGAAAGAAAAGGAAAGAGAAAGATAGCTAGATAGAGAGAGAGAGAGAGAGAGAGAGAGAGAGAGAGACTCTT
>NC_062208.1:1578690-1581190 GCF_912470025.1 Vespa velutina
AATTAAAATCTATTTAATATAATAACATTGAAATTGTTAAATCTATACTATTTCTAGATCATAAATTTCTATAGAATGATGCAAAAATTGTAATTCATGTAAAAGAAAAAATTCGTATAATATTATATATCCCATTGAATTTAATTACTATAAATATTTTCATCGATTTCGACGATATAGAAATATTTTTCAAAAAAATGTTACTATAATTGATATTATAAAATACAATAATGTTTGAAATAATTCATCTAACATTTCAAATCAAATATTCTATATATATATATATATATATATTTATATATATACATATATATATATATACACATATGTATATTTATATGTATATAATATACAATATATGTATGTATGTACGTATATGTATAACAATAACGTCATTGGTTCGAATAGTTTTATTAAAACGTAGGATGTCCCTGGATGGAAGTTGCATTTATCGGATGCAATGGTTATTCGTCGGTTGGTAAAGCGATTATCGGACGAAAAGCGATCGGCAAAGTACGTGAAAGATCAAACGTCGAAGCGTGAAAGAGTCGGCCGGCCGAAAAAACGATCGAACGAGAAGTCTCGTCTCGTCGAATTTAATCGTATCGTCTACTATCCTCTCGCACCCGTCAATTCCTCTCGTTCGAAAAGTATCTCGAAGGCGTCATACCGGAAGAGAGAAAAAGAGAGAAAGAGAGAAAAAGAGAGACAGAAAGAGAACGAAAGAGAGAGAAAGAGAGAGAGAGACAATATGTGTAGAGTTCGTGCCCAGTGGATCGATACTCTCGCTTGTGTGCCGACGAACGAACGAACGAACGAACGAACGAACGAACGAACGAACGAACGAACGAAAAAATGCAGCCGGCCCGGTGCACCGTGCGGAGCAGCGATTATCGGAGATGAGAGACGTACAGACGGACGTGCGGACGGACGTGCGGACGGATGGACGCGAGCGGACGGACCAACGCCGACGGTTTGACTTTGCATGAATGCGCAGATGCGGGTGCAACAGCTTGCGTAACGCGGCCGACAAAGAGCAAAAGGGAACCTTCGCGCACAGCCATATTGCCTCCTGTCAATCACAACGGCCGCACATATCGTCTCTCTCCCTCTCTCTCTGTCTCTCTCTCTGTCTCTCTCTTTTTCTCTCTCTTTTTCTCTCTCTCTCTCTCTCTCTCTCTCTCTCTCTCTCTCTCTCTCTTGGTAACACATCGACGTTTTCGTCTCTCCTGTTTCTCGTCTCATTCACTTTGTCTCGAGAAGAAAGAAAACTTAATCGTCAGAGATTTTTCTCAAATGATATTTTGTTGATTTACGTTTCTTCTTTTTTTCTTTCTTTTTTGTTTCTTTTTTTGCTTTTTTTTTGTTCTTTCCTTTCTTTTCCTTTTTTTTTTTTTTCTTTTCTTTTCTTCCTTTTGTTACTATTACTATTTCTCATTGGAATAAATATTATATTGTTTGTAAGTAGTATATATATATATATATATTTTTTTTTTGTATGTATATATATGTATGTATATATATAAAGTTTTTATATTGTACATTGAAATATTGTTATATTGATATTATTTTCTTATTTTAATATTTATTATTAGTTTAATGAGCTCGATGGAACTTTTGACCCGGTTTATACTCATAAATTATGTTGGAATTTTTTACTGAATTTTTCATGAAAATTTATTCTAAAAATTCATATTCAATAAATTTATATATATATATATATATATAAAATATTTATTTGACGTCATTTATTGACCAATTCCAATACTTGCATACATAAACGTACACATATACTCACACAGACATACATATATATATATATATATATATATATATATATATATATATATATATATATATCAATAATATAATTTATTTTCGTAGTCAGATATCACTAAATATTTTTTCAGATCGTTCTTAACATCTAAGGAATTTTAATTGTAGAAATGGAACGTACAGCACGATTACGTCTAATAGAAAAACCTTTTACCATATACTTACGCAATTTCTAAGATATACCGACAAACAGAAATGGCGAATGGTGATCCATTGCCTCTTTCCTTTTCTCAGACATAAATACTTATCATTAGTAAAACATAGACGTGAAAACATTTTCATTGAATTAGAAATAATTCTTTTATCCCTACTATTCAATTCAAATGAACAATACATATAGAAATTCTCCGTTTATGGATTAAACATCGTAACATCCTAATGTGACTATGTAACGACAATGATAGCTATTTAAAAAATTCTTGGTATTACAGGAACGAAAATTTTTTAATGATAAACAAAAGGAAAGTCCCCCTTCCCCATAAAGACCACCATAACATATATATATATATATATATATATAAAACATGGATAAAATCCTTGATCGTATGATTAACTCAATACAAATCTCATTCTAATAAAAGACTGGGATCAATTTTATAAAGTAAAAAAGAAAAAGAAAAAAGAATAAGCAGATAAAAATCTTTCATTAATACATGAATAAATA
>NC_062208.1:1586190-1593690 GCF_912470025.1 Vespa velutina
AGGAGAGAGTATCCAACGGAATATATATGGTGAATTGATTTTATTATTTTGCAAGGTTTCCTTTTCTTTTTTTTTCTCTTTTTTCTTTTGTTTCTTTTTTTTTTTTTTTTTTTTTTTGTTATTTATCACGAACGATCGTAAATGTGAATTGGAATTGTATACATTTGAAGAGATATAATTTGCCTGATGGATCAAATTGAATGCTATTTTGTACGTAATATTATGCAATAAATTTCCTTTCTTTCCCCTTTACTATCCTTATTATGATTATCATCTTATTTAAGTAAAATATTTACGACAAACTTTATTCTCTCTTATAGCAATATTTATAATAATTAATTGAAGAAATTTTTATGAAGTACATTTTACGATAAACTCGAGATATATTGTTGTAATGACAATTGCAAGAATAATTGCAAGGGGGAGGAAAAAAAAAGAAAAAGAAACAAATAATCATAAAGAGTATTACAAGCGAATATATTATTAAATAAACTTTTTTAATTACGTTTGCATAAAAATAAATATTGAAATATTGTTACGAGTAATATCTGTAATTATATTCGTTTAATTACCTAAACGAAGATATTTGAAATAAATATTAATAAAATAACTTAATAATTTTCTTAATCGTAAATAACAATTTTACAAGATAAATATTGAAAATATTGTAAAGAAAAAAAAAAAAAGAAATATTCGTACGAATTGTTTAATTAAAATGCGACCGAGTGATTCGTAAGGAAAAAAAAAAGAAAAAAAAAAAAAAGAAAAAAAAAAAGAAAAAAAAATGTTCGATTCATTCAACATTCTTTTATTTTTCTTAACAGAAAAGCCCTTATCCCTTTGCACGTAGAACAAAAGTTTTCGTCGAATCATGCATTACGGTGATACGAGTGACACTTGAGAGTTTGCGATAGAAATGGTAATAGTAAGTAAAAGGATAATCGTATCTTAAATTATTCGAGTTCGTTCGATGTTTTACTCGAGAAGCTTGGTTCTCATTCTGTAAAACAAAACAAAAAAAAATATATATATATATATATATACGAGGTGTTCTCAAAAATCATGGGAACAAATTTATACTATGTAATTACTGAGATCAATTAGATGAAAAAAAAAAAAAAAGTTTTATATAAACTTACGTCCAAAAATGTTTCATTGAAAAGATATACGCTTTCAAAAGATATTTTATTAAATTATTGTATGAAAGTTATAAGAAATGTTTGAAAATTTCTTTTTCCTACAAAAACGTATCCTTCCATTCGTCGAATTAATCATTACAAGAATTTAAATATTCCAATTGTATTGGAAATAATAATAAATGTACTTTGAATGAATCTTATAAAATTCATTATTCATTTTTATCGTACTTTTATAAACCAACTTTATTACATAATCCCATAAATAGAAGTCGAGAGAGACGTTGAAATTAAATGATCTAAAAGATCAAGTGATTGATTGATTGATCAATCGTTAATTCGACGAATGGATATAAATCATGCATATTTTCAAAAGCATATATATATATATATATCCTTCTTCTCAATGAAATATTTTTGGACCTAAGTTAATATGAATCTTTTTTCTCATTCATTTAATCCTCGTAATAATACGTAATACGTTAATAAGTTTGGTCTCATGCTTTTTGGACATTTCTGTACATGACAGATCATCGTAGTGTTAATGTTCATGAGTATTCATGGATAATGAATTCGCAGGACCTTTGTAATATCCAGCTGTGAATGGTTTCGATAAGGTGGATACACTCGCGAGTCCAGCACCTTCTTCATCCTGAGTTAGAGAAAGAGGGATAAGGGAAGAAGGAGGAAGTTGAGGAGGAAGAGGAGGAGATGGAGGTGGAGGTAGAGGTGGAGGAAGAGATAGAGGACGAAGAAGTTCGCGCACGAAGAAGAAGGGACTTGACGACCGCATCGTTTCTCTTCATCCGCAGCTGTAAGCCGAAGAAAGAGGGGGCGGAACGGGATACGCGCTTTTTCTACCGCGCGTCATTAATATCCGTTGCCGCGACGCCCTCTCGCAATTTGTCAACATCCGATATTTAATTTCACGCCCTTTTACCCCTGACCGTGCCAGCACGGTTGGACACTAGCTATATAGTACGTGCATTAGCAGGTGCGAAAATGATTCCCGTTGTTTGTTCAGATCAAAAATTTCTTATATTAGAAAATCTTATCTTATGTAATAAGCATTTATGTTATATT
This sequence comes from Vespa velutina, assembly GCF_912470025.1. Classification (NCBI taxonomy): domain Eukaryota; kingdom Metazoa; phylum Arthropoda; class Insecta; order Hymenoptera; family Vespidae; genus Vespa; species Vespa velutina. The sequence goes on from NC_062208.1 coordinate 1,588,410, forward strand.
GATATTTATGACTTTTGTACGAATAATGAATTTTTCCTTTTGTTCTTTTTTTCTTTTTTTTTTTTTTTTCTTTTTTTTTCTACGTATTTATACGTAAATTATATTATGCGTAACAATTCGTAATACAGGATTTATCGTAAGTTACTTTAGGATTATAGTTTTATACGATCTGACAAAGAAAAAAGAAAGAGAGAGAGAGAAAGAGAGAGAGAGAGAGAAAATAAAAGAAGAAGGAAAAACGATTTAATACAAAAAGTATCTTAAATACAAAAATTTCAGATCTCCATACTATGTATACATATATATAAATAAATTCTACTTTATAGTACAACGGAGTGATACGTCGATCTTGAAAAAAGAAGGAATAAAAAAAAAAGAAAAAGGAAAAGAAGGATCGAACGAAGGAAAAAGGCCAACTCGGTGAAGTTTTACGAAAAAAAAAAAAAAAAAATAAATAAATAAATAAAAATATAAAAAATAAAAAAAGAAAAAACAAAACGAAAAATAAGAAAGAATTAAATTCATCGTTTATTTCAATCCTCATTGAAAGTCCCTTTTTTATACTTTCACACTTTTTTATACGATTTATTTATTCGAATGAGAAAAGAGTTATTTTTTTTACAACTACAACAACAACAACAAAAAGAAAGAAAGACAAGAAAAAGAAAAAGAACGATATATATATATATATTTTTTTTTTGTTTGATATATATATATATATATATATATATATATATTTGTATTTGGAATGTTATAAAAATTCTATTCTAGTATTTGTCATTGAAAGAGAAAACAGTGTTACATTGAAATAATACAAATGTCTGAATTGAATATGATAAAGTGTAAATATATATATATATATATATATTTTTATAAATATATATATATTTTTTTTCTTTGATATATGTATATATATATATATATATATATCAAAGAAAATTGAAGTTAAGGAAGAAGAATTGGGAAGTTAATATGTCTGTGATCGTCAATCGAAGATCCTTTTTATGTTGTCAATGTATGTATGTATGTATGTACGTAAGTATATATGTATGTATATACGTACATATGTATGTATATGTATCGGTGGATAAAAGCAGAGATCACGGGTGGTAGGAGCACAACGTCCATCAGGCAACCCCACGGGATGTCTATTGCTCCGTAGCGCGGTCACTTCCGCTTCCCTCGTAGCTGACCATCTAACGCCATAACCTCCGGATCTCTCATCCCACGTTCTAACCGTCGTCGTATCCCTGTGGTTTCGCGCCCGTGCCTCACCACGCACCAACCTCATCCCCGATGATTAACGGCACCCAGGAGCTCGGACGGCCCCGTCTATTATCTTCTGCTTGCTACTACGTTTATATCTACTTGCTACTACCTAACGTCCACGACGTTATATCGTTGAACATACGAAAACGAGAAGAGAAGAGTATAAGGGTGAGGAGGAGAAGAGAAAGGATGAGGAATAAAAGGAAAAGAAAAGGGAAATATAAAGAGAGAGAGAGAGAGAGAGAGTGTGTATGTGTGTGTGAGAGGAAAGAAGAAGAAGAAGAAGAAGAAAATCCAAGAAGCCAGTTCGAACGATGAGAAATGTTCTCCCTCCCTCTCTCTCTTTCTCTCTCCCATGTTCCTTCTCTCTCGCATTTGAAGAAATCGTGTTACGTAGATCCTAAGATTTCTTTCCTTTTAAAAAATGATCTATAACGCGGTTTTATGTAAAGGACGTGTTTCGATTGAGATCTCATTTCGTTTCTTTTCGTATTCCTTTATTTCTTTCTATATTTCTCTTTCTTTCTTTCTTTCTTTCTTTCTTTCTTTCTTCTTTTTTTTTTTTTTTGCCTTTTTTTTCTTTTGCTTTTGCTTCGCTTCCTTCGTTTACTCTTCTATCGCTTCTAAAAATATTCCTTTTTCCTTTCTTTGCTTTCTCTTTCTTCTTCTTCTTCTTTTTTTCTTTTTCTTTTTTTTTTACACGTCGTTTATTTGTTACGTTTCTTTTTTGATTTTCTTTTTTTTTTTTTGTTCTTTTTTTTCTTTTCTATCAGCGACCATTCGAAACTGTTCGAATTATTTTCCAAAATTCTGATATCTCGATTATACCATTGTTGTTTCATTTTTAATTCTTCGATTTTTTTTTTCTTGTTTTGTTTTTATCGTTTCTCTTTTTTTCTTTTTTTTTTTTTTGATTCTTTTTTTTTTTTTTTTTTTTTTTTTTTTTTTTTTCTTTTTTTCTTCTTATCGCAGATCGCGCACGCAATTTTGTCACTCACAAAATCCCGATTATTCGTATATCACTTCAATGTTGTTTCATTTACACTTTATCATATTCAATTCAGACATTTGTATTATTTCAACGTAACACCGTTTTCTCTTTCAATGATAAATACTAGAATAGAATTTTTTTATAACATTCCAAATACAAATATCTTTATTATTATCATATCAATGTTTCATTTTTTTTTTTCTTTTTTTTTTTTTCATTTTATTTTTGTTTCATCTCCTTCGCAAGAAACGAAACTTCGTGATGATAAAAAAAAGAAAAAAGAGAAAAGAAAAAACAAAAAAAAAGAAAAAAGAAAAGAAAAAGAAAAAGAAAAATATTCGTATCAGATAAATTTACATTTCATTTCAATTGATAGAATCTCAATTAAAGTTTATCAGTGAATTTTATTTAAATCACGACATTTAAAATCATTCGTAAAATTCTAATTGGTAATAGAAATGATTTTATCATTTTAACTATAAGATCTTTGAATAATGATCGATAATAAAATTGATTAATTAAATGTTTTAAGGATAGATATATTATCTCTCTATATGTGTCTTTTGAACGTACAGTTAAATTCATAAACACACGTTAGCGTATCGACAGGAGCTAACTTTTCCCAAGGGTGCAAGTAGGGCTTAGGTTAAACACATGTTGCGCATTACTGCAGGATATCGGGAGTCGAGTACGCGAGAATGGTTGTTTGTCTTTGGGAATACTCTGTTATTTCCGGTGTTACGGGGACGATACTTCCGGCGATCCTCAGCCAAGTGAACGACTTCGAGCACGTGAATGAGATAGAGAGAGAGAGAGAGAGAGAGAAAGAGAGAGAGAGAGAGAGAGAGAGAGAGAGAGAGAGAGGGAGAGGGAGATACTGACAACGTTGAGAGCATAGTAGCCGCCTACATAATAATAGAGTGGCCATAAATTTTCGACGGCACGAGTCATTACTCTCGGACCCTCTGCCATCAAAATTAACGCGCTTTACATAGCTTATTCTTAAGTATAATTAATTTATTACAATTTAATATAGTTTACGTATATTTTTTTCATTCTCTTATTTTTTTATTTCCTTATTTTACTTCTAAATTATTTTACATGTCTATACATGTATACACATATATGTATGTATATATGTATGTATACGTTATTTATTAATAATTTTTAAAGAAATTTTAATTCTATCCTAAATTTTGCAAATATTTTCAAATATTCTATTCATTGATATATTTATTTACAAAATTTCATTATTAATTATTTTTCATCAAATTATATACACAATTGATTATTATATCGTCAAATGTTATTGATAAAATAAATTGTCTTAAAGTATCAATTATCCTTACAATTAATATATTACAAATACATTTGCAATTAATTGAATGACTTATTGATATTAATAATTAGAACATAAGTAAATAAAAAAATTAAATAACAATAAATAACTTTGAACTTTATTTTCTAATAAATTCGATTTAATTCGTCATAATTTTATTACTATCATTAAGATATCGATCCTTTTTTCCTTTTTCTTTTTTATAAATATATATTAAAAAAATATATAACTTTCGCGCGATCAGACTAATAGACGTACAAAAAAGAAAAAAAGAGAGAGAGAGAGAGAGAAGGAAAAAAAGAAGAAACAGAAAAATAAAAAAATAAAATAAAATAAACTAAAATAAAATAAAATAAAATGAAATAAATAAAAAGATAGAAAGAAGGATATGCGAAATGAATCAGTCGAATTCAGCAGTTTGAATGTAGCAAAAGAGAAGATCGCGTTTGGAATCGCCGTGTGAAACACAATTGGTATTAATGTGGCAAGAGTATAAGGTCGAGATAAATGATGACTCGCTTTCAACCTTTTGCTTCTTTTCCATTCGAATGGAAAATGGATATTAATGGGTTACAACGTGCGCCGTCGGTGGTCAGTCGAAGAAATAAGAGAGACGAGTCAGAATCAGTTATGTACATATATATATATATATATATATATATATATATATATATATATATATATATATGTACATACATACATATATGTATGTAAGTATCTATATACGTATTATATATATATTTATATACGTATTCTATAAGTAATAAGTCAAACATTTATAATTAATGCATCTAGTAATGAAATTAGATCGTGAATAAGAGATTAAAATATGTCTGGGCTATTTCGTATATCCTTTTTCTTCATTTTTGCAAAACTAATTATTAAATTAAATTTTTACGCCTTCGCGGATTTACGATTCAACGTGTCTATTCGACTAATTTAATAAAACTTCGATCAATGACAATTGGATTCAATTTTTTTACAATTATGAAACTTGAACGTTCGATTGGTGTTTGATAGGAAGAAGAATATAAGAGATTGAGTAAGTTTTGAACGTAAATTCTGAGCTCGATCATTTATGAATATTCATTTGTTGTTCGTTAATATCACAGATACGACGACGATGACGACGACGACGACGGCGACGACGACGACGACGACGACGACGACGACGACGACGATGACAATATATAAGCTAAGAATAAAATTTTTAATATATCGAATTTTAAATAACATATTTATTCTATATAAGTTATTATAATCTAATTTTAGAGAGAAATTTAATCGACGAATATTCTTAAAAATAAGGATATTCGAACTTTTGAAATTTATGAATCCAATTGTGACGAATTAAGGGACGTCTTTTCTTGTTTTTTTTTTTTTTTCTTGTTTTCATCTTTCTTTCTTTCCTTCTATCTTTTTTCTCGGTTTTTATTCAATCGACAAAAGAATTAATATATCCACGTGTGTGTATTAGTAAGTATAAAAGAAAAGATATTTTCGAATTAAAGTAAAATAGTGATAACTAAATTTAAAGAGAGACAGAGAGAGAGAGAGAGAGAGAGAGAGAGAGAATGGTCTATAAAAGTTTTTAGAAATTCGTGATAAGGAATGATGAGAATTAAGTATTAACTATGGCAAGTTAAGGGACATCGTTTTTGTCCGATTTTATTCAATCCACA
>NC_062208.1:1598690-1633690 GCF_912470025.1 Vespa velutina
TTTCAACGTGTTTTAATTATTCAAGCGACAACTTTCCGCAATGAAATTAGAAGTCGCACAGTCGTGACTCCTGGCGACAAGTGTTTTGCTCATGGCCGACACCCACCTATAAAGCGCCTGGATATATCTAAATCCGCGAGAGAAATACGAACGAACGAGCTGTGGCCAAAGAGAGAAAATGAGAAAGAGAAAGAGACAGAGATAAAGAGATAAAGAGAGAGAGAGAGAGAGAGAGAATAAGAGAAGTGGGGTAGGAGGAGGAGGGAGGGGGGCAGAAGGTAAAGAGAAAGAGTAATAAAAGCTCAAGGGGGACAGAAGAAAATTAAGGAAATAAGGAAAAAGGCCACGACTTTAACCTCCTTGAGGAAGAGAGGGGAGGAAAGGGGTAGTAGCACCCTTGTGCACTGTCGCTATCGCTTCAACTCTTTACTTTCTTTCATGCGACGGTTTAGAAAAGTTTAATACTAAACGATGTCTTTTAAATGGGATGATTTTAAATGGATGCTTCCTCCTTAATCCGATAAAAATATTCTTTTAGTCATTAGTCCTTATATTTCTGTTTAAATTTTTTTCTGATTTTTAATATTGTCTTTCCTTTTTTTATTTTCTCCCTTTCTTTTTTTTTTCTTTTTTTTTTTTTTTTTATTTCTTTTTCATTTAATCTCTCTTTCTCCTTCTTCCTTTCTTTCGTTCTTTTCTCTTCTTTTTTTTTTCTTCTTCTTCCTCTTTTTTCTTCTTTTTTTTTGTTTTTTTTTTTGATCTCCTCATCGCGCATCCCGTCATCATTCGAGTTTAATTAATGGCATCTGACTATGCGATATTTAGAATATTTATTATTTAGAATTTAAAATTCATATATATATATATATATTATAATTATGTGATTAATAATAATTGTATTATGCAGCTGTTTATATAAAAAAAAAAAAAAAAAAAAAAAACGAAAAAAAAAGCAGGGAAAAGCAAGAAATTTTTTAAAAACGATTGCACAAATGGAGAGGGGAAAAAAAAGGAACAATGCAATAAGCGAAAGGGAAAGCAAAATTCGAAGAAATCCGGGGTGAAAAAAAAAACAAACAAAGAAAAAACAAAGAGAAAAAAAAAAAGTAGGAAAAAAAGGACGGTAATGGTAAACTCGAATAAGCGGGGGTGTGTGTACGGGCTGGTTGTTATTCGGTAGTAACAATAGCAGTCGTGCCACCCAGGGCATACAGAGAACGTGTTTGGCGCCCCGTTTGTATGAATGAAATTATTCGCTTCTAGGAATATATAACCGGGCGTTATCGCGAAATGGAGGCAGAGGGTTAAAGGGAAACCAAGAGAAAGCGAATAAGGAACGAAAGAGAGAGAGAGAGAGAGACAGAGAGACAGAGAGAGAGACAGAGAGAGAGAGAGAGAGAGAGAGAGAGAGTGGTTCTTGGTCCTTCTCGCACAGTTGTATAAGTGTTGATTGCATAGCGGCAGCTGTGTTTTATGCGCTCACGTCGCGACTCGCCATTTCTTATATTATATTATCGGCCTGTTAAACGGCTCCTCGTTTCTATTACTACAAACTGTGAATATTATATCATATAATTTTGCGTGCTGTTTTAAAATAATAATAATAATAATAATAGTATTAATAATAATAATAATAATAATAATAGTATTAATAATAATAATAATAATAATGGTATTGATAATTAAAAACGAATAATAAAAAGGAAAAAAAAATAAGAAAAATAAAAGTAACAATTGGATCTAACGATTTAAACGTATCTAAACGATTTAACTGTTTGTACTGTTAGTACGTAAATTTCTAATGACTTTATTAAAATGATAAATTTTATCAATAATTTTGATTATATATATATATATATATACCATTTATATGGAATAACATTGAAATGCATTTGTTTGTTTGTTTCCTTCTTATTCTTTTTTCACCTTTTCTTTCTCTTTTTTTTCGTTATAACTTTTAATTTGTGTCATAAATTGTCAAACAAAAAAAGAAATAAAAAAGAAAAGAATAAAAAAAATAAAAAAGATAAAAGAGGAGAATAATATTTGAGTCTTGCGTAAATTAATGAATTGTTAATTCGTTCGATTTTCCAAAAAAAAAAAAAAAAAAAAAAAAAAAAAAGAAAAAAAATTATGAATTAAAAAGGAAATAAATTAGATCGAATATGTCTCAATGTCATTAACATATTAATCTTAGATAATATATATGATCGTTCGAGAGTGATTCTTTTACGATTATCCTAACTTAAAGATTATAAATTGATAGATCGCATAGATCTGATGTTTCATCCATTGAAATATTCACTCTGAACGATCTATGAAAAAAAAGAGAAAAGAAAAAAAAAAAGAAAATAAGAAAGAAATATTCCAAGTAGACAAAACGTAGATTATCTATTAAACTGCTATACTTACGATACACACATACATATATTATCTTGACAATGCTACATCACGTTCCCCTACTTTCATTTGAAAACGAGATTGGAGAGAGAGAGACAGAGAGAGAGAGAGAGAGAGAGAAAGATAGGGAGGGAGAGCGTCAAAAAAAAGAAATAAATAAATAAAAGGGATAGATACAAAGAAATCCATTGTGCAGTTGTGCTTTTCGCGCGCGTCTCTCTCTCTCTCTCTCTCTCTCTCTCTCTCTAGAGGAATAAAAAGAAAATCCAAAAAAAAAAAAAGAAAAAAAAAGAGGACAAAAAAAAGTAGTAGAAGAAGAAGAAGAAAGCAAAAGAGGAGGGAACAAGAAGCGTCCAGCTTTATTTATGGCTATATTAATCCTTAAATGGTATCTAATGTCACACTGCCACACGGTTGGGATCTATCCTGGCAGTCTAAGAGAAAGAGAGAGAGAGAGAGAGTGAAACAGCGACAGAGAGAGAGAGAGAGAGAGAGAGAGAGAGAGAGAAAGAATGAGAAAGAGAGGGAGGAAAGAAGGGTGGGGTAAGGGGTTTCCGAAGGGAAGGCACACTTCTGCGTAGGACTCGCCATTGTCGTACGTATTCATACGTGTGTTTTTGTGCGTTCGTGCTGCCGCTGCCAGGCACTCCTATATAACCACACCGGAGTACAAACGACGGTGTCGAGTTACCGGATGGTACACCACGGGGTGTCCGTGACTTATACCCTCTTTGGTTACCCTGCTTCTTCGCCTTCGACCCCCCTCCACGCGGTGAATATGCACCTCTCTCTCTCCCTCTCTCTTTTGCGCGAGTACTTTCTCATACACATATATATAAATACATACATACATACATACGTATTATACATAAATACACATTTAGACGTTTCCAGATATAAACATACATATATATATATATATATATATATATTGTACCATATATACGGACATAAATGCATATACTGATGCATCCATGTATTTTCTTATATATATATGTATATGTATATAGATCTCTCTCTCTTTTTCTTTTTTCTTCTTTCTCTCTCTCTCTCTCTCTCTCTCTCTCTTTCTCTTTCTTTCTTATCCTTCTCTATCCAGTTCACCATATCACAAATACAAACAAAACGTCGACAACGACGTGGTTCGTGCCGCACCGTCGCTCCTGCGACCAAGATGTTTTGCAAAACACACGTTTGTATCTCCACGCTCGAACGAACGAGAAACCCCACCGACACCACAGAGGGCCACGATAATAGCCAACGCTACGCGCGGCTTCGTGTCTCTTTCTCTGTCTGCCTGCTTCGTTTTTGGAACAACCAAAGCGAAACATTCGCGAACGAATTGCGTTCAGTTTCCGACTAACGTTACCAACGTTTCTGTTCGAAGTCACGTGGACTCTTTCGACGTGCACGAGTGAGTGAGTAGAAGAGAGAGAGAGAGAGAGAGAGAGAGAGAGAGAGAGAGAGAGAGAGAGAGATCGTTCACCCCTTTTTATTGATTTTATTCCAAGAAAAAAAATAATAAGGATAATTTCGACGAAATTTCGCATAAATGATTCTATAAATAAGTAGATACTTTTATTAAGACACGAGTCAGGATTTTTTCGTCTTTCTTTCTTTTCTTTTTTCTTTTCTTTTTTCTTTTTTTCTTTTTCTTTTTCTTTCTCTTTTTCCCAAACATTTATCTCTTATACGATTTATTTATGTATTTTTTCTTTCAGAAATGTACTTTCTTTTTTTTCCTTTTTCTTTTTAGCTCTTTTTTCTCTTCCTCTTCTTCTTCTTTTTCTCAGTTTATTAAGGAACAATTCTGTTCAATCAGAGATCATCATTTATTAAATACTATATTCACCTGGATTTAGATTGTTTTCTTGATTATTCGATAAAGTGACGACATGTTTAACATAAAAATATCGATTGATGATAATATTATTTTGTCTTTTTTTTTTTACGGTATTTATTTAAAGATTATTATAATAACAATAAAACGAAAAGACACCTGTCAAAATCTATGAAGCATATGTTCAACATCTTATTAACGATATTTCAATATTAATCAATTATCAAAACATTGAAAGAAATATCACACGAAATAAATTAAAAGTATACGATACGTGCTTAGTATCTTCTTCTTCTTCTTCTTCAAAAAAAAAGAAAAAAAAAAAAAAAAAGGCAAAACTTAAAAAGCACTAATTTAATTTATCAAATCCATAAATAATTTTTATCAAATCAAATAATTTTCCAATACTTCTTGCGACGTGTTGATTCGTGACTAAGCTAACAATATACGTTATAGAATAGAATACGAGTTACACACATGTATATAAAATGTGTGCCCTGACGAAATTGCATATTTAATCCAACCAATAACAGAAATATCAGTATTCGTAAGAATACAATGGCGGTCACGAATATATCCTGTCATACAACAGGGCGGTACAAGGAACCGGTAAGTAGGTACGTCGTCGTCGATGACGTCGATAATAGAATAGTAAAGTAATAGTAATAGTATAGTAATCGTAGTAGTAGTAGTAGTAGTAGTAGTAGTAGTAGTAGTAGTAGTAACAGTATCAGAATAGTAGTAGTGGTAACAATGGTGATAGTGATGGTGGTATTGGTGGTAATAATGTTGATGTTGATGGTGATGATGATGGTAGTGGTAGTAAGAATCTTACTGTGCAAGGCTGATGCTCAACAAAAGCAGACGTAGCTAACACATTGGTATGAGGTCGGTCCGACGTTGCAAGCTGGTTGGCCGGTTATTGAGGTGTCACAGGGAGCGGCACCAACAACGTGCGAACCAACCAAGCCGGAGCTAATGAATGGCATCCTCCCTTTTCTTTTCTGCCTATGAAAAATTATTGTTGTTTCCTTTTGCGGAGTCCCCCACCGTGCTAGAGCTCGTCGTCTCACGCTGCCTTCACCCCACCCTGCTACCCTCTTCTCACCCTCCTTCCTTCATCCCGCAGTCTCTACCACCATCAGTTCAACCACTGGTAGAAGCAGCAGGAGCAACGGCAACAGCAACACCACCACCACCATCACCACCACCACCATCACTACCACTACTACTACTACTACTACTACTACTACTACTACTACTACTACTACTACTACTACTACTACCAACATCATCAACCAGTAAAGTAAGTAAATAGTCCTCTTTGCGTCCTCCTCTTCTCTCGATGTACGTACCATCATCAGTTGGTAGTTGGTTATGTGTTGGTACTGTGGCGCCCCGTTGAGAAGAACCCAGCTGCTCCCATCCTATCCTTTCGTTCGCGTACGCGTGTCGTCTTCTGTCGTTCCTATTATTATTGTTATTATTATTATTATTATCGTTACTGTTATTATTATTATTTAACACTAGCTTTAATTCTTCTATATTTTCCTTTTTGGTCTGCCTTGTCTGTGTAAGAGAGAGAAAGAGAGAGAGAGAGAGAAAGAGAGGGAGATGATTCAAAGAATGCAATGCATTTGTCTTGATAAAAGGGTACCAGAGCAAATTAAAAGTAATGATTTGTAGAAATACTTTCGTGCCACGTTGGACTTGCCCTTAGGGAAAATAGGATCGTTACGATAGCTATTTCTTGTTCAATCCAACTATCTCTCTCTCTCTCTCTCTCTCTCTCTCTCTCTCTCTCTCCCTCTCTCTCTAGACACCGTCTAATAGACTCCTAGAGTCCATTAGAAAAAATAGAAATTTTTAAGACTAATAGACTAAGATAGACTAGAAATTTTTAAGACTGATAGATTCTATTAATAAGAAAAAGAAAAAAAAAAAAAAAAAAAGAAGGAGAAAAAAATTGTACGTCAGTCTTATTCAATGATTTTATTATATTCACAAGAATGTCTTCCATCTTCGAATCCTTGCTCAGTAATTCGAATAAAAGATTTTCTCCAATTGGTATAACGCGAATCGAATGAAAATAGAAAAGAAGAACGTAGAAGAAAATAGTCGTAGGAACTAAAGGAATTGGAAGTGAAACTAAAGATGGAACTGAAAAGTGGAACTGGAAGATCGAGAGATGGAAGAAGATGGAGAGATGGAAGAAGAAGCAACGGGAACGTGCACGTGAGCAGTGGAATCGTGTATACGAATGCCGTGTAATCAAATAAAGGGGAACAATGTTGGCGAACGATGCGAGTCAGCCAGCTCAGCAACGCGATTCCGAACCCGCCCGTTCCTTGTCCTGGACACACCCTCACCGTAACCGAGCGAACTCTGTTATCCTGCAACCTCGCCCTGTCTCTTTCTCTCTCTCTCTCTCTCTCTCTCTCTCTGTCTTTTTCTCTCTCATTCAGTTTGCCCTATCTCTCTTTTTTCTTCTTTCTTTATTTCTATTTGTTTCTCTCTCCTTTCCCTATCTCGATAATCTGTCGATATGAAATTGAGAGAGATATATATAGTTAAAAAGAGAGAGAAAGAAAGAAAGAGAGAGAGAGAGAGAGAGAGAGAGAAAGAGGGAGGAGGAAACATGCGTGCTCTACTTTTTCTCACATACATATGCACACACACACACACATATATATATATATATATACATACATAGATACTGTTAAGGAAACCCTTTACGTATAATCGTTATAGTTAAGAACCGAATAACATCATAGTAAGTAAGCTGCTTTTTCTAATATACTAATGCGACAACTTGTAAACGTTTATTGTTTCTTACTTATTCCTTTCTTTTCTCTTCTTCTTTTAAAGTGTTTTTTTTTTTTTTATTTTTATTTTTATTTTTATTTTTATTTTTATTTTTATTTTTATTTATTTATATATATATATATATTCTTTTTTCTTTTTTCTTATTTCGAAGGATTAAATATTAAAGAAGGACGATCAAAGTGATGGAAGAAAATTTGAAACTTCGTTCGTATCTATCACGATGAATATTCCTTACGGAAAGAGGGAAAGAGAGAGAGAGAGAGAGAGAGAGGGAGAGGGAGAGAGAGAGAGAGAGAAGGAGAAAGCTTCTGATGATAGATAACGTCCGTTCGTTTGTCTTCGTAATAATATTGTCCCGTGGACGGTCTTCTCTTCGCGCTTGCCGGGGGTTGCAAGGTTTACGAATCTAAAGAGTAGAGAGGGCTTGGTTAATTAATTTACGAGTTGTTACGTCGTTGTTTAACCTTGGAAAAAAATTCATGGAATAATCGTCGCAATTTCGAATTCTGAATTTTTTAACTCACGTTCAAGCTTGAAAGATAAACGTATCAAAGAAAGAAAAAAAAACAAACAAAAAAAAAACAAAAGAGACAAAGATATATATATATATATATATATATATATATATATATATATATATATATATGTAAAGAGAGATAGAGAAGGAAAGAGGGTAGTTAAGTGTACATTTTTTTTTCTTTTTGGTCGAATAAAAAAGAAAAAGAAAAAAGAAAAGAAAAGAAAAGAGAAAAAGAAAGACGAGATACTTCGATAGGTTAAGAGCAAAACATCAATCTCAAAGTCAGGGATACGTTATCGTTCTATGTCGACGTGAATCACCACGTAAAAAGAGAGAGAAAGAGAGAGAGAAAGAGAGAAAAGAGAGAGAGAAAAGAGAGAGAGAGAGAGAGAGAGAGAATGAGATCGCGAGTCAGAGCCCTTTGATCGGACGCCGAAGACGTATGCGGTTTAATATCGCCTGACCCGAGAGAGAAAGGTCGGCCCTCTTCGTGGTCTCGACGGGATACACGTATACGTTCTGAACACAGTGGAGGTCCGGTCCACTCAACGTTCGTCTCGTTGACAAATGTCTCCTGCATCCCTTGGGCAACCTCCTCACGGCTCGAGTTCATCATCCCTTTACCTAACACCATACCATACTATTCTCTTTCTACCCCTAGTGAATCTTCAAGCTGAAGTAACGAAACTATAAGAGAAACGGAGATAGATAGATAGATAAATAGATAGATAGATAGAGAGAGAGAGAGAGGAAGAGATTTTCCATATATAAAAAACGAATTAGTTGTATATATATATATAGATGTTGGTTAGGACAGCAATTTTCAAAAATGATCGACGAACTCGTTCGTTTTATCTGTTTTATTTGAAAAATAGGGGGAAAAAAAAATTGAGAGGAAAGGAGAGAGAGAGAAAGAAAAAGAAAAAAAAAGAAATAGAATTTAATTCGCGAGACCGATTTAATTTTGTCAATTAAAAATTGTCTGAAAAATATATATATATATATGTGTGTATGTATATATATATATATATTTGTAAATTCGAAATCGCAAATTGAACGAACCAATATGAGCAGTCAGGAGGAGCGTGTTAAGTAAGCGTAAAAAATACAGGCGAAATAATCGCGATAACGTCGAAAACCGTATGAACACAAATAATCGCTCGTTCGTTAAAGCTCGAAACTTTAAGAGGAGGACAATTTTCCACGCGTAAACGATTCGTTCGAATTTATTTATAAATCTATATTCTCTCTCTCTCTCTCTCTCTCTCTCTCTTTTTCTCTGTCTTTGTCTTTTTCTGTCTCTGATCTCTCGTGGATATTATATTTGTCGTTACGGGAACCAGGCAATGATCCTGGTTTATTATTTCGTGCGTCATTCTGCAAAAAAAGAGCAACCTTAAAAAAGCAAAAAGCAATAAATAAATAAACGCTTCCCCTCTTTCCTCTCTCTCTCTATCTATCTATCTATCTATCTATCTATCTATCTACCTATCTATCTATCTATCTATCTAATCTATCTATCTCTATATCTATATTTTCTCTCTATCCGTATAGTAAACTATTTCATATAATCGTTGATCATTGAATTGATCGTTCATTTTTACGTATAATACAATATTTTGCCATTTCTAGCATCGGACTTCTATTCCTCGATATCATTAGAGATATTTCCGTGATCTGTCGGAACGTCGCTAACAATAAACCAAAAATACGTGTCAATGAGATTTCAATTGAAACGACTCAATTATACCCTTAAACGTACGTCACTTAGTCGTATATATATATATATATATATATATATATATACATTATATTTTTTTTTTCTTTATATACATATATATATATATATATATATATTTATTTATACATATAGGGAGAAAAATATCAGAGGCTTTTTTACGTAAATTGACATACGGCGAATGATAACGAGCAGACGTTCTAACCAGAAACGAAGGAGAGTTCCTTTACCCGGAATATTATTTTTAACTACTCTTTTTATCCGCAATATATCATAGTCCCGAGATAAACCCCGTAATTATCGAATTGATGAATAAGTAATAATCTGAATCCAGCAATAGTTCTCGATCGTTTTGGAACGTTTACAGTGAATATCTTTTTCTTCTCTCAATCTTTCTCTTATTCTTTCTTTCTTTATCTATCTCTTTCTTTTTTTACGATAAATTTAATATCTCGATATTTCGTATTCATGTATATGTGTATATATATATATATCTGTGTATGAAAAATATTCCTTAACAAATTTGCATCCGTCCTCGAAATTGTGGTTTCACGTAATCATATAAATTTAGAGTGTCCATGACGAACGACAACGTCTGGGTTAAATATTTCGCATACATATATATGTATACATATATATATATATATGTTAATATATATATATGAATAAATTTATTTACCTACCTATCTATCTATCCCGAATACGCCATCGCGATTTTAATTTCGATTTATGCTCGTTACGAGGCTCGTCTAGACGATTATTTTTATCATCTTTCGAAGTTATAAAAAAGATTCATCAATGTGTCCACGAGATAAAACACATTGGCATATACGCAATAAAACGATGGTAGGCGTGCACACACACACACACACACACACACACACACGCATATAATTACTTCGAATTGTATTATCTCAACAAAATCTCTATCTCTCTCTTTCTTTTTATTTCTTTCTTTGTTTCTCGTAATAACGATTGGTATCTTAAACGAAAGAGACGAAAAAAAGAAAGAAAGAAAGAAAAGAAAAGAAAAAAAAGAAAGGAAAGAAAAAAACGAAAATCGAAGAAAAGAAAAAAATTCCGAAAGAAAAGGAAAATTTGGTTTAATTTTTCCAAAAGTCCGAACGATATTAAAAAAAAAAAAAAAAAAAAAAAAAAAATAAAATAAAGCATTTTAATCGTATTGAGTTTTACTTTTTAAAAATAATTAATGTTCAAGAGAAAAAAAAAAGAGAAGAAGAAGAAGAAGAAGAAGAAGAATAAGAAGAAAGGGTAAGAAAAATAAAAGGTACGTAAAGAGAAGGGAGAATTTACAAGCCGTGTCCAAAGGAAAAAGAGAAAAAAGAAAAAGAAATAGAACGAAAGAGACTCCTGCTGGTGTAGTCGATAAAAAATGTTTCCAGAGGCGAGATAATAAAAGTGTGGATAAGTACGAAGGGTGAGTTGGAAGAAGGCATCCTGAGGAAAAGGGTGGATGGGTGGATGTTTGAAATATTCTCCGATCTGACTCGAATCTTTCTCTCTCTCTCTCTCTCTCTCTCTCTCTCTATCTCTCTATCTCTTACTTTTTCAAGCGATGGGAAATCTTTATTGATTCGTAGCCATGTATACGTATATATATATATATATATATATATATATATATATATATGTATGTGTGTGTGTATGTTCGGTCGAAACGTATATGGCACTCGGGGTCAATATGATTTCTCGACTCTTGTCGAGCTGCTGCTGAAGTCTCAGAGTTACTCTGTATATACATACATATATAATATTTCCACGGTTCAGACGTAGGTATATCTATGTACGTAACGCGCACGCTCACCCTTTCACCCTACTAACTCTACTCATACTCTCGTCCTCTTACTCTCTTACTCTTTCACTCTTTCATGCGACACGACACTCCGCATTCCAAAATGTGTGTGTCCTTTTATATGTCCGTGTCATCACAACGATAGTCTCCTGCTATGGACCATGAGAGAAAGAGAGTGAGAGAGAGAGAGAAAAAGAAAGAGAGAGAGAGAGAGAGAGAGAGAGAGATGGTATCAAGGGATGGTGCTAGTGATGGTACTGGTGATACTACTCACAGTGACTGACTATGGGTACTTTCCTCCGATTGAAATCTTCTCTCTCTCTCTCTCTCCCTCTCTCTCACTCTCTCCCTCCCTCTCTTTCTCTCTCTCTCTCTCTCTCTCTCTCTCTCTCTCTCTCTTTTGGAGATAGATAGACGAGTTCTAATAAAATATTATTGCTTTCCGACCTTTTGATTCCTACACAATTTATCAAAGTACGATTTCTAATTGTATTTGTCGATGAGATATCTTGAGTTTATATATATATATATATATATATATATATATATATATATATCCAATGAATATTGATTTTTGTAAAATAAATAAAAGAATTTGAGTAAATGTCATTATTATTATTATTATTATTATTATTATTATTATTTTTCATTTTCTTTTTCCATTTTTTGCTTTTTTCTTTTTTCTCTATGAACATTTAAAAATACATAAGTTTTCAATCATCTGAATATATCTAATATCTTGAAAGATTAAGAAGTGATTAATTTTTGAAAGTTACTAGTAACGTTTGATTATTATCGAATGATCTAGAGATAGATCCTCATCATTCATTTCTTCAATCACGTATGCGAATAGTACGATCATTGAAATGAATCTTGAAATATTCTCTCGCTCTCTATCTCTTTTTCTCTCTATCTATCTGTTTCTTTTAGAGATAAACGAGTATTAACAAAATATTATCGTTCTCGATTCTTTGATGGCCGACAATATTGATCAAAAGTATAATTTCTAATTGAAATCGTCGATGTGAAGTATATCTTCAGTTATTATCGATATTAATTTTTATGAGATAAATAAAACATAAAATTCGAATTTTCTTTTCTAGAAAGATATAAAATTAGAAAAATCATGAATTATTTAGAAATATCTAACTTACGAATAGAAATCAAAAAATTTTAAATATATATATATATATATATATGCATATAAATAATCGATTCTTATAATGGATCAAATAATAATAATTATACATAATTATTGTAATAAATTGAAAGAATTGAAAAAAAAAAAAAAAAGAAAAGAAACAAGAAAAAAAAAAAAAGAAGAAGAAAGAAAAGAAAAAAAAAAAAAGAGAGAAATAATCTAAATATCTTGAATGAGTTTTTGATTGATCTAAGCTTTTACCATTTCGCCAATTCTATGTAGAATCATGCGAATTGTATGTATGATCGCTGTGGTACGTTGTACTCAAGGACTAAGGAAGCCGTTCAAATGTTTGCGCTTGCCACCGTTTACATTTACGTAACGCCAGCGGTATTAACGGCAGGCCTGGGTGCCAGTATATATATATATATATATATATATATATATATATATATATATCTACGTACGTACGTAGGTATATACATCTCTACGAATGGCTGCTAAACGCGTGGCGCAGGTGAAGACAAGGGGGAGAGTATATTGCTTCGTCCCGAGTTATACGATGGCGTTTGAGTCTTCACGAGCAACGTAATGATGGAGGACTCGTGTGCTGCTTGTGTCGACCCTTCTCCCTCACCCCTGACAAATATTGACGTGCGAAACGTTCACGGAAGGAGAAGGAGAAGAAGGAGAAGGAGAAGGAGGAAGAGGATGAAGAGGTGAGTGACGGAGGGGGGGGGGTGGGAGGGAGAAGGATTGTATCGATGGTGATCGGGCGAGAACACTGATTTTCTCCCTGACAATAACTTATACTTATACAAATTTATTTAGTTATTCATTTTTATTTTTCTTCTAAATTTTTTTTTGATATATATACATATATATGTGTTTGTTTGTATATGTGTGTGTGTGTGTGTGTGTGTGTGTGTGTACAAGTATAAAATATTATTTAATATTTACAATGTAATATTGTAGGGTCACGATTAATGAATGAATTTTTAAGGCGGAAAGATTGAGCTATTTGATTTTTTATTACAATCGAATATATTTATATTAATTATTTATTGAACCTATTCATGTTTACTTATATGTATTTTATTTTATTCTCTTTCTTTTTCTTTGCTTTTCTTTTTCCTTTTCTTTTTTTTTCCTTTTTTTTTTTTTTTTTACACATCGACACATCCGAAAATTTTCTTATTTATTAAGTAGATGTTGTGCTTACGATTACGAATATAATACTATCATATTTAATATGAATAGTATTTATAACTTAAGTAGTATAAATTATATTTAATATATAATAGTACCGATATATATATATATATATATATATATATATATATGTGTGTGTGTGTGTGTAAATATAATAGGTTCCATTTAATATAATTCATTTAAATTAATTCGAAGATTAATATTACGTTTGCCGAGTGTTAATTATACACAACTCAATTAATTAAATCATATACCGAGAGTTCATTAAAACGATCGTTCATAATTTGAGGATCAATTGACTCATTCGATGGAGAATCTAATGTCACTCGATTCGAAATAATTTTCAAAATGAAACGAGAAAAGTAAAGAAAAAAGAAAATTCATCCGACAATAAGAGAGATGATGAAGTTCTTTTCGATAAGGAGAGAAAAAAAACAAAAACAAAAAAAAAAAGAACAAAAGAAAAGAAAGAGAAAAGAAGGAAAAAAAAGGAGGAAAAGAAAAGGAGAAGAAAAAAAGGGAGAAAAGAAATTTATGCATTACATACGAACGAGAAAGGACAAGTACTATGAGTATTACGTTGACTCGTTGGTGGGTGCTTTTTCTCTCTCTCTCTTTCTCTCTCTCTCTCTCTCTTTGTTCCAAGGAAGTAAGTAAGTACTACGTGACTTTCGGTCGAATGATTAATAGGTACGATAAAAGTGGCGCCTGTTTAATCAGCCCTTTAAAACGAGACTCTCTCGAGAAAGAAAGGAGAAAAAAGAGAAAAAGAGAGAGAAAGAAAGAAAGAGAGAGAGAAAGAGAGAGAGAAAGAGAGAGAGTGAGAAGGAAATTGGTGGAGTAGGAGGATCGATCGAAAAAGGTTGGCGTTGACAACGTGTGGCAGAAACAAATTGCATCCGTCTATATCCATTCTATATGGGTGTTACCGTATAATCAAACGAATTCTGATCCTAATAACGTCTAATACTTCTTCGAGTTGCCTGTAAACGAATGACACATTCATTTAAAATGCGTTCACGAATATATGACGAGAAAGTCACGTTTCTAATAGTTCGTAGTTCGTAGTTACGTAGAACCTTACGTACGACGATATTATAATAATGAAGCACGTCATTTCTCAGAGTGTCAACTGCAGCCAATCGAAGGGTCGTCCAATGGACCAAGTCCAGGGATGATAGAGAGATAGAGAGAGAGAGAAAGAGAAAGACAGAGAGAGAGAGAGAGAGAGAGAGAGAGAGAGAGAGAGAGAGAGTGAGAGTGTATGTGTCGACTGACTCCAACATCCCAACATCCCCGAGGGTGTCGTGATCCACGAAAGGGGAACTCGAAGCTTCATCAACGGATATTAAAGGATTTGCATGAAGTATTATTATCGTTATTGCCGGTCGTGTCTCTCTACTCGATGCTCGATACACGAGAGACTCGGACCACCAACGGTAAACGTGTTATACGTTGACTAGTAGTCACCCTCTTCTCTCGTTCTAACGAAAGTGCAATTCCATGTTGATTTATACTTAATTTTTACCAAACAGTAGATATTCTATACATATATATATATATATATATATATATATATATATATATATACAATATATATATATATATATATTTACATAATATATACATGCACATACAAAGCATGAGTATAAGCTAGCTTTCATTTTGTTAAACTCTCGACGGTCACTTTCTGACAGATTTCAATGATGTTAACGTAGAAAACGACGACATTTAAACGCGCCCAGGTTATTTCAAATCCATGTTTAATTGAGATTATGTTAAATTCCACGGCGCGACAGACGCAACCCTGTCATCCCTCTTTTACCTCATCCCTCTCTTACGGGGTTATTTCTTTTTGTTCCTATTTGCGCATACACACACACATACACACAGGGAAAAGAAAGAACATACTTCTTCTGAAGTGAACGAATTTGTAGTGATTGAAAAAGAGAGAAAGAGAGAGAAAAAATAAAAGATCGAAAAAAGAATAAAAAGGAATCGTCGAAAAGTCAAAGGAAAAAAAGGAACGAAAGGAAATAAAGGTTAAAGGAAAAAATAAAATTAGAAAGAAAAACAAAAAAAAAGAAAAGAAAAAATAGAGAGATAGAAAGAGAGAGAGAGAGAAAAAGAGAGAGAGAGAGAGAGAGAGGAAAGAAAAGAACAGCCGAGCTCGGATCGAACATTGCGTTGTTTGGGGTGGCATTTTTATCAGACTTTAATGCGTTAGCGCCAGCCGGATGAATGACATTAAATTATATGGCTCCCTGTAAGGCGGAGAACTAGAATAGCAAGCCGCATCTGTGGCCCAACGGAGGGTGTAACCATTATAACGCACGAGGGCGCCGACTCGAAACCGACCAGGCCACCCCCGTGTCTCCCTTCCTTGCCACCCTTCTTGCTTTGCTTGCTTGCTCGCTTGCTTGCTTGCTTGCTTGCTTCCTTGCTTGCCTGCTTGCCTGCCTGCCTGCCTGTCTGCTTGCCTGCCTGCCTGCCTGCCTGCCTCTGCCTGCCTGCCTGCTCGTTCCTCAATTCGCGCGCTTTACTTCGCGCTAACTTTATTGCGTGGCAATTTGCTTATTAACTTGCAGTTAGTCTCGGCTGTGCGTCGATTAATTAATAGACGCCGAGTCGCCAGATGGAGACACGCCCTTAAATCCCATTCTCCAACCTTCGTGATTACGTATACGCTTATTTATCCCTTAAATACTTACTCTCTTTCTCTTTCTCTCTCTCTCTCTCTCTCTATCTATCTATCTATCTATGTAGCTATCTCTTTTTCTTCTCCCTTTTTCCTCTCACCCTCTTTTCAATCTCTTCTCTATACAATTGGTATGTATATATATATATATATATATGTCATTAATATTTATCCAATGTATTCGCATGTTATATTATAAGTAAGTACGTATAGGATGAGATATCATTTGCAAATAGTTGGCAGTGGATAAATACAAGATGATAAGTTATAATAGTAATTCTACGTGAGACAAAATATCCTTAGATATTTGTATTTTGATTTTATGATTTCGTAAAAGAAAAGAAAAATTAAGGAGCAGTATTTTCTTTTCTTTTTCTTTTTTTTTTCCTTTTTTTTTCCCTCTTCTAAATTCGACATTGAAAATTCGAGCCTGTTCTAAATTATTTTTCTACGATTTATCATTCATCGTCTTAATATCTTTACACGCATAATATTTCATTTAGAATAATCTCTTTGCGTTTAACTTTTTATATCTGTAAGTTCTGTTTAACCCTTACAAGTATCAATACTTATTCTCAAATTTACTATATACCAATTTATGATTGACATTCACTATATTCACGTTGATCGTAAATAAATAGTACGCGAATGGTTAAATATAATAAAGAAACATAGAAAATATTTATCCTAATTTCCTACATTTCTAATCCCATCTCACCCTACATTCATCCACCCTTATCTATTATAAATCTTTTCGTAAATACAAATTTGTACTATTGACGTTGACCTTAATCGAATATACTTATTGATCGAAAGTTCATAAGGTTAATTTGAAAAAGAAAAAGATAAAAATAAATTTCATTCTAAGCTAATTATTTACTTTACAAATCGTAAAACTATAATATTAAAATCTACGAACTTTAGACTTATCCTAATGGATACGATGAGACATAATTTTCAAAAAACATATATACACACACACACACACACACACATATATATATATATATATATACATATATGCATACATTAAAGCAATACACGTATAGAAAGAAGATCGATATCGTAAAGAGAATACATACATATATCTATACATATAATATATATAAATATATATACACAAACATGTATAAGAATACATAAGGGATTGAAAAGGGAATGAAAGGGTAGAGAAGGGAAAGGGAAGAGGAAGGGTATTAAAGCGGAACGTTAAACGTTCCTCGCGATTAATTAAAGCAGTGCTTCGACGTAGCAACGATTTGCAGGCGATCGTGCAAGCTCCAAGCGCGAAGATAGGGCAAATAGGGATGTCGCTTGCTGGGATTTGTCGACTCGAGGGCGAGACTGTATAAGCCAGCGAACACTCGTCTGACTAGATGTAATGCCTGAATACACTCGTACCGGGCGTGTATAACAGGCCAGCGATAACGCATCGGCATACTTACACATCGACGTGTGTGTCGTTACGAGATGTGTCATCGGGACTCGCTCACGTATTACATCGACCGATCTCTGCGTTGGACAGTTTGCATATCACTCACCGAGAATCGTTCTCGTTTCGTTGACAAATATCAAATAGAAGAAGCAATGTGTATATCTATATATGTATGTATAGGTCTGTGCACGAGAAAAGGATAGAGAGAGAGAGAGAAAGAGAGAGAGAGAGAGAGAGAGAGAGAGAGAGATAGAGAGAATGAAAATAATTGATCAAAATTATTAAATAATATCAAGAAAAAGGTTTATCTTACGGAATCATTAATTTTTTTTTATTTTGTAAAATAACAACCTATACTTTATTCAGATATTAACGAATCACCGTGTAGGAATGTTTTATTTGGAAATAATTTTTCGAAAATATGTATATAAAAATACGATATATATATATATATATATATATATATATATATATATATATTCGTAAAGAATTTGAAAATAATTAATTAAATTTAAATGAGAATATATTTTATCTGATCGGTATCATTAACATTTTCCCATTGATAAGATCGACACTTTCGTTCGGATTAATAATGAATCGACGTGTAAGAAAAGTATTATTTCAAAAAATTATACTCGTAAATTTGAAAAATAGTATTTGATAATAATTAATTAAAGTGATTAAACGATATAAATATATATATATATAAGGAAGAAAAAAAGAAACTGTTTATTCAATGATAATCATTAATTTATTTCATTATTAGTTAACTCGACGTGATAATTGGATGAATGAATCACTTGAAAAGTTTTATCGTTAGGCTGTCTCTCATTCAAATGTGCATGTACATGAAAATCAAATTAGAAAGAATGATGGTATCGTAAAAAGGGGAATAAGGGAATCTCGAATTTTCATAATACCATGATTACTATAATAAAATGTCGATCTTTAAAGAAGAGGAAGAATAAGAGGCAAAAGAAGAAGAAGAAGAAGAAGAAGAAAAAAAAGAAGAAGAAAAGAAATAAGAAGAAAAGAAAGAGAAGAAGGTATACCGTAATTTCGCAGAGTCAATTTTATCGTACTAACGGAGAGAAAGGGAAAGAGAAAGAGAAAGAGAGAGAGAGAGAGAGAAAGAGAGAGGGAAAGATAGAGATAGAAAGAGAGGTCGATCTGCATAGCCAGCCGCTTAATCCTACCGGTTGAACCACAACCGCAAAGGAGATCCGACAGACACTTTCTTTCTTCCGGCATACTCTCACGCTTATAACCTTCCCCCATAAGAGTTGAGAAGAAGAGAAAGAAAATGGAAGGAATAGATAGATAGAAAAGAATAAGAAACGAAAGTAAGAGAAAGAGAAAGAGTAGAATAAGAAGAAGAAGAAGAAGAAGAAGAAGAAGAAGAAGAAGAAGAGGAAGAAGAAGAAATAAGAAAAAGAGGGGTTGGCGACGAGAAGAAGAAGATAGGGTAAGTGGGGTGAGTTAGGAAAGGAGAAAGAGGAGGGTTACCACCCACGAAGAGTTCCCCCGATTCGCTGAACGTAGACTCTCTCTCTCTCTCTCTCTCTCTTTCTCTCTCGTAAAGCTTAAATAAAGATAACCGAGGCTTAGGGTTGATATCATGCTGAGGGGGCGTTACGGCTGGTTGAGTCAACGAAATCAATTTATTCTCCCCTCTTTGCTTCGCGCGGCACCACCCACCCCTACGCTTCTCTTCCTTTACTCTCTATCGCATGAGATAGAGAAAGAAAGAAAGAGAGAGAGAAAGAGAGAGTCAGAAAGAGAAAGAGAGAGAATGGGTAGGTCGAAGAGACCTACAGCAATACTACTGTATTAGTAAGGATTCCAACCATACACATCCACCACATACACACATACATATAAACATATACATACACGCAGATATACACAGACGTAGGACAACACACACACACACACATACACACATATACATACCTATATACACGCATATACATAGAGAAACGTGTTACGAATACCTACATTGGTAGATATGGGCGAGAATGCGCGCACATCCACGGAAACGTAGAACAGGCTTCAAGTGCGATCGCGCAGAGACTCATCTGGTATAATGGCGAGTTTATTTGGGTCGAT
Organism: Vespa velutina; assembly: GCF_912470025.1. NCBI lineage: Eukaryota > Metazoa > Arthropoda > Insecta > Hymenoptera > Vespidae > Vespa > Vespa velutina. The sequence goes on from NC_062208.1 coordinate 1,618,423, forward strand.
TCCCCACCTTTTAATCAACAGGATTGCCTCAGACCGCCTACCGACACGGCCACCACCGACTACCGTGTAGGCCCACATTGTGCCTTCACCGCGTAAAATCATCCCCGTTGAAACTACCCTACTCGTTTCCTATCTTCTCTCTCTCTCTCTCTATATATATATATATATATCGTTTCCCCTCACCCTTTACGAAATGTGCGGGGGCGCGCGCGCGCTCGCGCTCACTCGCTCGCTTGCACTATCACGTTCGTATTCTCGTAGAAGCGACGAGCTTGCGGCGGCTGGTTGGCGAGCTTTCGAAACCACCAGGACGGTTATTACCACCGGCTAATCCCAAGCTCGTTTTGCTTCTTCAGCCAATTCTATCTTTATATATATACATATATATATTTTTCTATGTGTGCGTAAATGTGTATATATATATATATATATATATTTCTTTCCCCTGTATCTTTGTATTAGCTTTTTTTATAGTATTTTTTTTTTCTTTCCTTCTTTCTGTCTATTATTGTTTTCTTTCCTTTTTTTCTTTTCTTTTTTTTCTTTTCTTCTTTTTTTCCTTTTTTTTTTCTTTTCTTTTTTTTTTTTTTTTTTTTTTTTTTTTTTCTTTTTCTACGATGATCAATCCGCACAGCGTTTAATCGGTAAGGGAGAAAAATATGTCTCCTGTGCGATTTCTATATATCTTTTCTCTTTAATAGTTAAGTAAACGGAATGATATCTGTCGATAATATTCTTTTAAATCGTATTTAATTCGAATGCATTTATGAATTAATTATTACACATTTCACGACGTGCTAATCTATTAAGAAATGTGATGAAAATAATATTCCCAAGGGAAATGAATCGTTATTCAATATTAAATATGAATTTTATAGAAATTTATATAATATTTCGTTTGCGTTCTTAAAATAAAGATAATTCTCTCGCTTATTCATTTTTTTTTGTTTTTTTATTTGTTTGTTTATTTATTTATTTATTTATTTATTTATATAAGTATGACGAGTGAAAGAAAAATCTTTTCTTTTTTCTTTTTCTTTTTTTCTTTATTTTCTTTTATTTTTGTATCAAACGATCGAAAGACAAAAAAATATTTATATATATATATATATATGTATTTATTTGTTTATTTAAAAAAATTAGAAAAATTTAGTTATCTTTTTCCTTCTTTTTCCTTTCCTTCTTTTCTTCTTCTTCTTTTTTTTTTTATTTTTGACCGAACGATCGAAGGACAAGAAAATATTTACATATATATATATATATTTATTTATTTATTTGTTCATTTCAAAAATGTAGACAACTGTGCCTTTTATTTTCCTTTTACTTTCACTTCTTTTCCATTCTTTCTTAAATTTTTATTTTGGATCGAACAATCGAAAGACAAGAAAACGTTCATATATATATATATATATATATTTATTTATTTAAATAATTTGGAAAAATTTATTCAATGTCTTTTTCTTTCATTTCTATTCCTTTCCTTTTTCTCCCTCTCTCTCTCTCTCTCTCTCTTTTTTGACCGAACGATCGAAAGACGTCTGTCCACCAACGAGTAATCCTCGCGAAGGGTTTGCTAGAAAATGTACTGGGTGTGGAAGAAAAGAGTCAATATGGACGTTGGTCAATCCGATTTCATGGACCCTCCGCAGTCCGTCAAATATGTTATTGGATCCCCTCGTACGATATCAAGGTCTTCCAAGACCTTCTTTCATTCTCTCTCTCTCTCTCTCTCTGTCTCTTTTTTTTCTATTTCTATCTTTGTCCGTTTCACTTCCTTTTTACCAGGAGTATATACCAAGAGACATGGTAGCCTTCCTCCATAGAAAATCCCGAAGAGAAAAGGAGACTTTCTTCGAGAGCGTTTGAAACATCGTTTCGACATGACGCCATCGCGTCATACCTTGCGGCTATGGCACGTGAAGAAGAGATCTAGTATGAAGGACGCTTTTCTATTATTGAAACCACGGGAAGTGGAATTCTCTGTTAGACGTTAGACCGGACGGACGTCGTTACCTATCTTCTTCAGACTTCGTCCGATGGACCCCTTCCGATACCTTTTCCTTCAATCTGTTATTTCGAACATCAAGGAACGTACGCCTTTACTACTTTAACAACATCATTCTATTCAATTTTAATATATATCTTTTGATAAATAAATATTCATATGCGGAGGTGGGAGGGGGGGGACGGGGACAGATGTCCTCTGGTTTTTTCTTCTCTCTTTTGTTATTTCATTTTTTTTTTTTTTTTTTTTTTTTTTTTTTTTTTTTTTAATTTATTTATTTCGCTTTTTTTTTTTTTAACAAAACGATCAAACTATAATCGAATGCGTAACAATTAATTATAATTTTCTTTCAAGATAGAAAAATATCAATGAACACAATTCAAATTATGCATGAACGTTAATGAATGAAATGAATCAAATAAATAACCTTGACGGAATGTAGTAGTAAACATTTGACAATTTTTTTCATTATAATTGAAATAACAATGAACAAAATTCAAATCAGATATGAACGTCAATGAACAAAATGATCGAACAAAGAAATCTTGAAGAAATTCAAGTTCTTTTTTTTTTTTTTCTTTTTTTCTCTCTTTTCATTTCCATTAACGCAAATTGATCATAATCAAATATAATGTTAAACTTAATATTAAAATTGATAAAAAGATTTTCATAAACAATATCTCAGATAAGAGAAATCTTTGTCCCGTTTCCTCCTCTCTCTCTCTTTCTCTCTCTCTTTCTTTCTTTCTTTCTCTCTTATCCCTTTCATTTCATCTCTAAATAGATCCAATATATCGTAGATTTCTGAAGTAGTAACGCCCAACTCGTTTCAGAAACAGATCAAGAAATCGAACAATGACAAATAATATGTAGTCCTCCTACAAAGTGAACAAAATATATCTAACTGTCTCCTGTACGAATATATATATATATATATACTAGTAGACAGAAAAGAAACACACATACACACACTTATCTACACATATAAACATGTACACACACATATATATATATATATATGTATGTGTATATAAAAAAAAAAGAAAATAAGCAAAGTATATAAGATAGAAAGAAAAGGAAACGGAAAGGTAGAGAAAACAAGAGGAAAAATTTAAGGGAGCGTGAGGAGTAAAAGGAAAAGAGAAGATATGAGAAAGAGAAAGAGGAAGTCGCGACTCCACCTTCTTAATTCAGGGAGAGGCGATAAAAATGACAGAGCCACTGCTCGCCCGCGCTGACTTATATCCATTTACTACACACAACGGGTGCCTGACAAAAAATAAGAATGGAATAAATAATAGCTTGCTCCTCATTCAAAGGATAACAAATGCGTCTCTGAAAAGGCTACGCCTGACAATGGGGTGGAGAGTCGCTTACACACGATCTCTCTCTCTCTCTCTCTCTTTCTCTATTTCTATCTATTTATCTCTATCTATCTATCTATCTATATGTCTTTCACTTTCATATTTTTTTCTTTGACATATCACAAACCTTTCTCACTTTCGTCGAAATATATAATAATCACATATTGTGAACATATAACGAGATCACTCTCAAACGAATTTCACGAACTTTAATGAATCCTGTCATCGTATATATATATATATATATATCAATCAATAAAATCGTCAATAAAATAATTTTCCTTTTTTCTTCCCTTCTCTTCTCAATCTCCTCTTGATAAGCCGTAAAAGAAATGGAACGTATTCGTTTCTTTCACTTTTTACCTTTACTCTACCTTTTCACGAAATATTTCGATTCAATCGTCAAATTTGTATACGAACTGTTACGGATACTTATCCGTGTTAAAGATAGAATAAGGGTAACGGGGCGAGTCAGGAAGCGAGGGAGGGGTGGCGAAGGGGGGAGTGGGGTGGGGTGTGATGGTGCAAGGGATCCAGAAGGATCGGGGAACAAGGGCCGAAGGGGGGAAGGGTTGTAGAGGAAAGGAAAAAACGTAAGTAAAAGGTTGCTTAAGCTGACAGGGGTAACAATGCGTTTGTAACGCGTTTCCTATGGATAAAAAGAAAAAAAGTGAGGAGCATGATGGAATAGGGGTGAGGATAGGGGATCGGGGGAATCAGGGAAATAGGAAGGTGGGGAAGGGAGGGAGGGAGAAGATGTGACACCGACGATACACACGGAAATGAATTCGACGCATCGAAAGGAGCAGCAACGTATATCGCATACATATAATACATACATGTCTGTGAATACCTATATATATATATATATATATATATATGGGGTGAGAAGGGGGAGGTGGAGGGAAGAAATGTATGGATAGCTCGTAAAACGACTAAATCCATGCCACCGGTCAGAGAAGTGGCAAAATGAATGAGCGAAAGAGAGAGAATGTGAAAGAGAGAGAGAGAGAGAAAAGGGAGGGGGGAGGTTCGAAGAACGAAATGATTTCAGATCCCGTGCTCGAAACACGAAGGGACAACCGACCCCTTTTCCCTTAGTGAAGAGAGGGGAGAGTTTAAGGCGGTGGTGGGCTCGCCACACGGTGCACAATAAGAGCATTCCCGGCTGCATTGTTAACGTCCTCTCTCTCTCTCCCTCTCTCTTTCTCTCTCTCTCTCTCTCTCTCTCTTTCGGATCCTAATCGGATTAGAGTATGCTCTAAAAAGAGCAAACGCCCAAATCGCATTTATATTAGCTTCGTGAATGAGTCGTAAATATTTATGTTGCAGAAAGCCGTGGAAGTGCGGGCACCGCTAATCGGTTCAACGGTGTCGTCACAATTGGATTTTTCGGGGCCATACTACTACTACAACTACTAGTAGTTGTAGTAGTAATAGTAGTAGTACTATACGCTATTGTAGAACCAAAAATCTCTTTCGTACGATCCGACGTATGTGGTAGACCTCTCTCTCTCTCTCTCTTTCTCTCTCTCTCTCTCTCTTTCTGGCTTTTCGAAATTTCTTTTCTCGAAAGACGAAGATTCTTTGAGATCTTACTTTGGATTTTTAATGTTTTCGATGGGACCTTCCGTTGCATATCCCATGAAAGGGAACTATATTCGAAAATAGATGTTATTTTGTATACCATTGTGTTCATATTGGGTATAGTCAGATGTTAAGTAGAGACGGTCCCCTGAAATATTCACCTGAAATATTTTAAACTAATAATTCTAATAAAAGGGATTGACAGAGAAAAAGAAGAAAGAGAGAGAATAAAGAATATAGAATAGAGTTACTCTTTCTATTTTTCAATAAGTTTTAGAATTCAAAGAGCCTTATTTTTCTTCCAACGATCGTGAAAACGATCGAGGAGCCATCACGTTTCTTTTTTCCTCTCTCTCTCTCTCTCTCTCTCTCTCTATCTATCTATCCCCCCAGTCGACTTATCGTAAGCTTCAGCCAAAAAATCCCGATCACGTTAGCAAGAAGTTAGGGTTGGTTGTGCCATGGGCGTGAAAAATAAAGTAAAAGAAAAAAAGAGAAGAAAAAAAAAACGGAAAAAAAGAAAGGAAAAAAAAAAAAAAAAAGAAAAAAAAGAAAAAAGGTAAGGTAACACCTCCGGCAAAGTGTCGAAGCAGGCAACGACCTATCCTTCCCCACTCCCACCCTAAACCACCCCTTTCTCCTAACCCATCCCCAATACCCTCTCAACCCTCTGGCACCTACCTCCCTTCCCCCACTCCCCTAATTATTCGGCATCGCCGAGTCTTTAGTCCGCGAGGCGCATCAATCACGAAGATCTTGTCAGACACCGCTTGAATATTATTGTCCCCGCGAATACAGGGAAATATCTTTAACTACGGTTAAAACTTTTACGAGCCCGATTCTACGGTCGCGGCTGCAAATGAGTTTATAAAGGCAATATCTCTCGCCGTTCGCGGTGTAGTTCGTCGAGCCACACCGCCCGGCATGGCATCGTCGTCCTCCGACGTCTTTTCCTCTTCCGCCCTTTCTTTCTCAATCCCCCCTCCCTCCCTCCCTCCCTTCCTACCTATTCCACCGCCACTACTCTCCTTACCCCTACACTCCTCTCCCCGACGCTTACCTCGTCCCCTTCTACCTACCCCATTTTCTTCTTACGGGGTAGGACGCTAATAATAAAGTTTTCTCGAGTGGTTCGACAACGCGTAGACAGATTTTTAAATTTCCCGTCACAAGGAACTTCCTCTCCCACTTTTCCCCACTCACTCTCTCTATCACTCATTCTCCCTCTCTCTCTCTCTCTCTCTCTCTCTCTTTCTCTCCTTCCTTTCCTTTCTTTTCCTCTTTCCTTTTTTCTTTTCCCTCTCTTCTACCAACAGCTCACAGGGACGTGGTGGTGCTCGATAGAAACGCCAGTCAGCGACCGCCTCCACCGCCTCCGTCGTCGCCTCCGTTGCTTTCTACTCTGCTTCTCCTACTACTACTACTTACTACTTTACTACTACTACTACTACTACTACTACTACTACTACCGCTACACTGCTCGCTCCCCCAAGACCAACGGGAAAAATTAATAAAGTTGGAGGAACAAAGTAAGTTGGATGGCGTAATGCTGCTGCTGCCACTGCTACTGCTGCTACTGCTACTGCTACTGCTGGCTGCTGCTGCTGCTGCTACTGCTGATGCTGGTGCTAGTGCTACTGCTCCTACTGCCAGAGGAGACGCGGGAGGGCCATGGACGAGAAAGAGGGATGCTCAGGGAAGGCGAAACGCTTCCAGGGGTGGACTTTATTATAACGGAGTGTCGAGTCTTTTATGTTCCCTCTAGCTTTCTTACTCTTTTACAATCTTTTCTTCCTTCTCCTTTCTTGACATTCTCTCTCTCTCTCTCTCTCTCACTCTCTCTCTTTTTCTCTTTCTCTTTCTTTCTCATTGGTGGTAATATACACGTGGGAGTCTTACTTAACTCTGCCTAACTTCTTGTCGTCACATCATCCACTCTTTCTTTCCATATATTCTTCTCTTTTCATATACTCCACCACCTCCCGTCACCACCATCTCAAACCCATCCCACCTTATCGTCCTCCCACACCTAACCCACCTCTCTCCCTTCTCTCTTCCGCTTGCTCCTACCTAAGCGCAAGAGAGTTCAACAACATCCTTCACATCGACGAGTTAATACACGTAGGTATGTGTTACCAACGTCGTAAGTCGACGTCCAAGGGTAAAACGATTTTCCAACGCGCACATAGTTGGCGTCGTTTCAAGCCCAACATCGTCCACGACTAACGTCGCTCGTCGCTACCGTAATCGCCCAGAGAAACGACCGAGTTCAAAGTTTCGTGTTTCAAAGATCGTCTCTCTCTCTCTCTCTCTCTCCCTCTCTCTCTCTCTCTCTTTCTCTTTCTCTCCTTTTCTTCCACTTGCAACAGGCTCTTTGTGTCTTAATGTATTATGTCCTAACAATGTCACAGTTTCTCTCTCCCTCTCTCTCTCTCTCTCTCTCTCTCTCTTTAAACTTGGTCGTACATTGACCCGTTGAACTTACCGAAAACTTATCAACTTCGAAAGTTCAAATTCAATTAGAAACATGTTAATCGATACATTATGTAAAATATAATCTTTCTTGATTAATCGTACCGTTTAATTAATTAAAGACAAATCGTTGAATCTAATTACGAGTCAATGACGTACTACATCAAATCCTATTTTCATCGAAAATCTCATGCGACTCGAGAAGGAAGGAAACCTTTAAAGGTTAGGTATTACTTAGGTAGATCAGAGAGGGGCGGGGTTTCCCCTTTTACTTTCACGAAAGTAGAAAATAAGCATAAACGAGGTAAAGATGGGCGTGTCGGTTGGCTTTGACACGCACGTCGGCGAACAAAGGCAACGGTGGGTTAGTGGGTGGGTGGGTTTGCTTCGGTTCGGTTTGATTTGGTTCGGGCAAGAAGAAGCAGAGTAAGAAGGGTGTTGGAGAAGGGGGGAGGTCTGTTAGGGTGACATTCTCGGGCTTCGCGAAGTGTTCCAAGATCACGTCGTCGGGCATCGATTGATCGGTCGTTCGGATCCCTGTCTAGTCTATTCCATTCCATTCTCACGATGGCGGACTCTCTAACGTCCACCTTAAAAATGTACCGCGTTAGAGGACTCAGAGGAGCAGGAGGTAAAGAAAGAAATAAGAAGAAAAGAAGGAAGAAGAAGAAGAAGAAGAAGAAGAAGAAGAAATAATATAACGAGGTTAAGAGACACAGATAAAAACAGTAACAGACAGAGAGAAAGAGAGACAGAGAGAGAGAGAGAGAGATAGAGAGAGAGAGAGAAAACGTCTGTGGCGTAGTCTCATTCCATCCAACGAAAGAGAGATAGCACCTACTCGAACCCATCCAATGGCCGACGTCACAAACAGAGAAAAAGAGGCGCCTGCAGTCGGTATATACGAAAAAGAGAGAAAGAGAAAGAGAAAGAGAGAGAGAGAGAGAGAGAGAGAAAGAGAAAAAGGGGAGAGAAACGTAGGCGATGCCGGCAAGTGCACACACAAAAGAGAGAAAAAGAGTAACGATTGCTCGCGCACCGCTTGATGGACAGCGGCGCCAATTTGACGGTCGGAGGCTTCGGACCACGTGGGCCTCTTTTTTCCTTTTTCCGCCCCGTTGGAGTGGGAGCACCAACCGGAGCCACCCCCGCGGTCGACTACCGAGAGTCGCTGAATATTGCATCGGACGTTTGAAAGGGCTACGCTACCGGTACTGCTGCTGCTACTACTGCTACTGCTGCTGCCACTGCTACTGCTACTGCTACTACTGCTGCTGCTGCTGCACTACGACGAGAGTGAACGCTTCAGAGAGAACCGTCAGGATTTTGAGTCTCGTTGGAGGTTACGGACGGTGAGAGGGAGGGAATGCTTTGCCAACGGGTTAGAGAGTAACGTTGGGTGGCGTCATCAACCTACCCCCTTACCACTTTCAACCAAACACCCACCCAAACCCCAACTCCAACCAACCTCTACCTAACCACCCATCCAACCACCCACCCACCTTCACGTTCTCTCTCTCTCTCCTTCTTTCTCTCTCTCTCTCTCTCTCTCTCTCTCTCTCTCTCTCTCTCTCTCTCTCTCTCTCAACCTACCATTGCCTCTTCCCTTTCACATATCGCGACGTCGGTCAAACGCCACTCTGTGCCGCCAATGAAATCTCTATACACATTCCTACACGTACATGTCCATATACACACATACATACATATATATGTATATATATATATATATATATATATATCTTTCTCTCTCCCTCTCTCTCTTTCTGTCCGTCTGTCTATCTCCGTCCATCCCTATCCATCTCTTTATATATTCCCTCTTTCTCTTTCAGTCACTCCTCCTCGTTCATGTGCATACGTGAACCCCTCCTACGTACGTGCGAATTATTTATTCCGTTCGGTCCATTGCACTCCGACGCTCGCCAACGGACGATCAACCGGCCGATTTTCGTCACGGTCGAACCTTCACGCACGTTCACCAGCGTTGCCCAGCGATTGTTTTGTTTTTGTTTTCATTTTTGTTTTTCCCTTTTCATTTTCTTCTTTTTTAATCTTTTTTTCTTTCCTTTTTTTTCCTTTTTCAATCGTTTTTTCATTTCCCTACCTCGCACCCGCCACTTTTTCGTTATCCAAACGCCATCTCTTTCCAACACCCCACGCCTAGTCCCCTCTCATCTACCACTCCCCCTCCCCCAACCACCCACCCACCCATCAACCCTTTCTCCTTCTATCCAATCCATTCTTCTCGTTTTTCCATGATACGTATCCTCGATTCGTTTGAGTACCAACGAAAGAGACCGATCAGACGGGGGAATAATGATAATACAAATGGTAAATCGTTTTTATCAATTCACCCGCGTGAGCCTTGTTCATTTTTTTTTAATTTCTTTTCTCTCTCTCTCTCTCTCTCTCTCTCTCTCTCTCTTTTGTCTTTCCTTTTTTTCGTTTTTTTCTCTTCTTCATCTTTCTCAAGAAAATTAACCATGCCGATATTTTTACGGATGATATAAGAGAGGGGTGGGGGAAAAAAAAGTAGAAAGACGAGAGAAGGAAAGAAAGGAGAAGAAAGAGAAAAAAGAAAAAATTGAAAGACAAAAGAAAGAGAGAAAGAATGAAGGAAAAAAGGAAAGAAAGTACGTAAGTAAAAGTGGTGGGAGATATATTCCTTGAGATTTTATTAGAGTGAAGCTTTTGTTGAGGGATGAGGGGTAAGTAGGGTTAGGGCAAGGTATGGGGATAGGACAAGGTGTCCGGGGGGGTGGGGCGAGTGAGGATCCGTAGGGTGATAGGAAGAGAAGTAGGGAGAGAAGAGAACAAAAAAAAGATGACAGGGAAAAAGAAGGAAAAGGAGGGGGAAAAAGAAGGAAAAAGACAAAATTACGGGAAATTGTCAGAGGTGCGAAGTAAATTGTGCGACTCTGAGAGTGCTTATCGCCGTGGAAAAAAAAAAAAGAAGAAGAAGAAGAGGAAGAAGAAAAAGTAGAAGAAGTAGAAGAAGAAGAGGAAGAAGAAATAGACGATGACGACGACGACGACGACGACGATGAGGACGAGGATGAGGACGAGGTGAGAAAAAAAATGAAACGTCGAACTGTCGGAGGAGGGTCTTTACGTTCCTTTTCGACGGAGAGAAGGCGTTGCGGACGAGATGGCATAATCGCAGTTAGGCCCAATTCATTAAGAACTCGAAAGGATGAGAGAGAGAGAGAGAGAGAGAAAGAGAGAGAAAGAGGGAGGGTAGGAGGGGGGAGGGGGAAGAAGAAGTTGAAGGAAAAGCCTTAATGGGTTTCCCAATTACGGGCCAACCTGGAGAATGGCGGGGAGTCAAAGCTGGCCTAGTCAGCCGTAATAAAATAAATTAGAAGGGAAAATAGTACTGACTCTTGGCCCTCGACTGCACTTTCTCTCTCTCTCTCTCTCTCTCTCTCTCTCTCTCTCTATTTATCTATCTATCTATCTATTATTTTCCTCTATGATCATCAATACTTTCAATCGTTTACAAATCTTTCCGTGAATCTTTCTTTCCTTTGCCCTTTTTTTTTCGTCTTTTTCTTTTCCTTTTTGTTTTCTTTCTTTCTCTTTTTTTTTTTTTTTTTTTTTTTATTCTCATTTCCTTCTTCTCTCTTTCCCTTCCCCCCCCCCCCCCCCGGCGAACCAACCCGCTCTCCTTCACATCTATCGATTTTAAAATTGATTGTAATATATAATAAAATTTTGTTAAATTCTAAAGAATTTCCTTATCATTATTCTTCTGGAAAATTTTCGAATTCTTTCAAATTATCATATACCTTAGTTCAGTATTAAATGGATTTACTGATTAAGTAAAAAAAAAAAAAAAAAAAAAAAAAAAAAAAAAAAAAAAAAAAAAAAGAAAAAAGAAAAGAGAAGAGAAAAAAATAAATGGAAAAACAAAAGGAAAATATTTCTATCAAACAATTATAGTATCGATGTCGAGGGAATGAAGCAATTGTTTTTATTTCGAGTGACGATCGAGAATAAAAAAAAAAAAGAAAATGAAAAAAAAAAAGGAGAGAGAAAAAGAAAAAGAAAAAGAAAGGGGAAAGGTGAAAAGATAAGAAATATTAAAAGTTGTAATCAAGTAAAATAAAAAAAAAGGTCCAACTAAGGGATATTCGAAATATTCGATAATTTAATTAAAATGATAAACGAACGATTATGAGAGGGTAGATATAATCGAACTGTAGATATAATGGAATCCCGTTCGATACGATGATAAGCAATCAGCTCGCGTAGAAGTCGTAGCAATCCCATGAGAGAATAGAATCGAACGCGAAAGAGACAAACAGATAGACAGATAGATAGAGAAAGAGAGAGAGAGAGATAGAGAGAGAAAGAGGGAGATAGAGAGAGAGAGAGAGAGAGAGAGAGAGAGAGCAGAAGCTATTATCGTCGGAAAAGTAAGATCAGAATGCGGGTAGCGTCGCAACGCCTAATGAACCCATCAGCTTGGCGCGTGCCCTAAGAGCCAACTTGTGATTAGACTGGGCATTGCCTTCCTACAATACCAGAACTTATTCGTGTTGTTATCGTATCGGGACTTGTGGAAGTCTCCTAATTATACCTATGGCTTTTCCCAATGATCATTACCTTTTGATATAAGAGAATTAAATGAAAAAAGCGAACAGAATTTTATATATTTTACGTCAATTTTATTTGTTTATACCATTCAAACTTATCATCAAATACTCCATCCTATATACATATATATATATATATATATATTAGATGGACCGGAAAGTAATGTCGTTTCTGCACATGTCGATATTTGATCGTAATTAAAAATAAAAACTTGTTAAAAATTTATTCGTTTGAATTTAATTTAAGAAAGCGACATTACTTTCCGGTCCACCTAATATATATATGTATGTATGTATTATGTAGACAGGATGAATCAAAAGTTTTCTAAATGATTTTAAATATCAATTATCCCTTTTCGAGACTAATTAAGACTAATTTCTTTTCTTTTCTTTTCTTTTCTGTTTTTTTTTCTTTTCTTTCTTTTTTTACATATCGTAAAATACAAACTGAATAAAATTATTATTAAATCATTTTGTACATAAGAAAAATGTAAGTTTGACACGTATAATATTTATATTCTCATGAATTAACGTAATATATCGTTCGATCTAAATATCATTGCGATTACATTGAACTGAAAAAAACCAACAACAACAACAACAACAACATCAACACGAATATAATATAAATTTATCTATAAGAATTATTATTCACGTTAATAATTATTACATTAATAAGTACAAAAATAATATAAATAAATATATATATATATATATATATATATATATATATCCTCTTTCGAAGGTGATAATTTTTCCCTTTTGGAAAATGGATCTGACATATTTTTGTATAATGAAAAACGATATCATTGAAAGATCGAAAGAGAAGATGGACAACTTGTTTTCTAAATACTGTCGTCTCGGTTTGCCACACTCAAAGATCGATCGGTGAATGACCGATCCAAAAAAAAAAAAAAAAAAAAAAAAAAAAAAAATAAGATTTCTATGAGAAGAAAGAATAAGAATAGACGTATACGAATAACAAATGGGAATAAGAATAAAAGAAATCAGTGTTGTACCATAATAGTCCTTAGCGATGACGTTAAAAGAGACGAGGTTGGGTGTCCGTTATTCTTCGAACGTTCATAGCGAGCCTGTTTTCACAAGGTGACCGTGTAATGACGAATAATGGAGCTCTCCCTAGCTTCCAAATTCTCTTTCGTGGATGTACGAGAAAAGCGATCTGGAATGACTGATGATCCAGTCCAACTGGGTTTGGATATAACCAGAAAAGAGAAAGAGTGTATGTGTGTATGTATGAAAGAGAGAGAGAGAGAGAGAATGAGAGCGAGATAGTAAGTGTGTGTGTGTGTGTGTGTATGCGAGAGAGAGAAGAACATTTAGAAGGAGAACAGGTAGCTCGTCGAGCCTGTGGGAGTCTCACCCTGATTTTTGAATGAATGAATGAATGAATGAGTGAAGACGAAAGAGAAGAAGAAGAAGAAGAAGAAGAAGAAATCTTCGAGTTCCTGGAACGTGGACCTGTTTCATCTTCTTCTTATTCTCTCTCTCTCTCTCTCTCTCTCTCTCTCTTTCATATATTTCTTCTCTTTCTCTATTGTCATCAGCATAGTCCCTATCTTTGGGTCAACGTTAGAATGAGAAAAAAAAATGTTTCTTTCGTCTCTGGTGGCCCTTATACTCCTCTCCCCTTCTCAAACCACCCATCGTCTTTAAGAGAAGACACCTTTCCCTTATTATAAACGAAAGAACTTCTCTTTCATATACCATGTAAATACATACGCATCGGGATTATGAATGCTCGCGACTCGCGCCGGCTTTACTCTAAATGCTTTCAAAATGAGAGATGAAAGTTAAAGAAATAGGTAAAGAGAGACAGAGAGAATTAGAGAGAGAAAGAGAAAGAGAGAGAAAGAGAGAGAGAGAGAGAAAGAGTGAAAAAGAGAGAATCAAAAAGAAGGGAGATGGAAGAATGAATAGAAATTTATATATATACGCGTCATATACGTACATATATGTATATACCTTTGTGTATACATGTATATATCTGTGTATGAGTATATATATATATATATGTATGTATGTATGTATGTAAGAGGCTTAAGAAAGACCGGAAAGGAACTTCTCTACTCTACTCTACTCTACTCTACTCTACTCTACTCTAGTCTACTCTGGTCTAGACTACTCTTTTCTACTCTTCGATTTATTTCGAATCAGCAGAGTATAGGAACCTCCGGTTCTTTGAAGGCTACTATAACGATATACAGGTATAGAAGATGTGGTCACGTAACTAATGCATGTTTACCCACGCACTGGCTTTTAGTTTATACAACATATATCTCTCTCTCTCTCTCTCTCTCTCTCTCTCCCTCTCTCTCTCTCTCTCTCTCTCTATCTATCTATCTATCTCTATCTCTCTATTTCTGTCTCTGTCTGTAAGCTTGAAAAGCTGCTTTTCGACGGGATTTGTTAGGAAGGATGATAAAGGTGTAGTTTAGAGATTATTACAATGCCTTATACTTCCGGTAATAACTAACGATAAAGAACACTATTATAAAGCACGCTGTCGGATAAGACTTTTGTAAGATAATTGATAAAGCTTTCAAGAATTCATTTTTTTCTATTTATCTATATGCATGTGTGTATGTGTGTGTGTGTGTGCATAATTTTTAATAATATTAATAAAAGAAAAATAAGATACTTCTTCTCTTCCCTCCCTCCCTCCCTCCCTACGTTCCAACCTTCGGCGAGAAAAAATGTTCAAATGTATAAATGGAGAATAATTAAAAAGTAAAATAAAAAAATATTTATTCTCTCGACATATTTGCATTGCCATTATTTTTGTCTTTTATGGAAATTATTCTATTGAAAGGAAAAAAATAAATAAATAAATAAATAAAACAAAAAACAAAACAAAAAGTAAAAAAAAAAAAAAAAAGAAGAAAAAGAATACAAATTATTTTAATAATAAAAAGGAGACGAATCATTAGTCAACGACAATGTATTGTATATAAACTGTTACAAGAAAAAATTATACAATCAAAATGCATTATATTAATATGCATATAATATAATTAATATAATTTGTTACTTTTCTATTATTATTAATAATACTTTATATTTCATATTATTTATTATGCTACTATAGTATAACACAACTAATAATAGTATAGTTATAAAATTATATTGCATTTAGTATTGGAATATCAATAATAGTAGGTTGAAAAATACATTATATATTAATTATATGTATTATATTTATATTATATCATTTTATTTTA
>NC_062208.1:1638690-1653690 GCF_912470025.1 Vespa velutina
TCGTTGCCGATTGTACAATACCGAAACGAATGGGACTGAAGATGTACTTGAAAGTTGACTAGGATATTAGAATCGGACGGACCCCCCATTGCTAAAAGCTTTTAACCTTAAGGTTTACCCCATAACAACTACGACGATTTTACTTCGTTGTATATATATATATCTACGTTTTTATTTAGTCTAGCCAGAGTCAAGAAAAAAATATGTAGGCAAAACGGAAGAATGGAGAGGAATTTGGGGGGGGGTGGGGGGAGGGGGAGCTAGGGAATCGAGTTCTTTGTACGTTAAACTGGAATGGTAGGAAAGGTGACTGAGAGGGTGGGGAGGGTATCCTTTTCAAAAAAAAAAAAAAAAAAAAAAAGAAAAGAAACGAAAAGAAAGGAAAAAAAAAAGGAAAGCATTCACCAAACGGCATCCAACAAATTGGCGCGACGACTTCTTTCTTCTTTTTATAACTACTACTGGTCTCTCTCGCAGTAGGGGTGTCGCGCGATCGCTGTCGTCTATCCGAAAGAGAAAAGTCGTGTTTTCTCGTGCACCGTGTCTAAAGAGAGCTGTCGTCTACCTTAGCTACGTCGTCCTTCTACATACATACGTCTACATTTGTCCTGGATCTAAATCTACGATCGTCTTAAACGTTACGTAAATACGATTCGTTCAATAAGAATTTATATGATTATAATAAATGATACCGATTTAAGGTTTTCTTTTATACGTAATTGAAATAAAAATTTTATTTAAATCCAATGACTTTTTAAGAACGTTGTATAAATTATTTCAATATTTATTTCAATAAATTATGCGAAATGCAAATGTTCTAAACAAATGTTATATTAGAAAGGACATATAAAAAAATTGGGTAAAAAATTGTATATAGATTTTTCCTATATTTCTTTTTCTTTTTTTACTTTGCTTTTTTTTTTTTTTTTTTTTTTTTTTTTTAATAGCAACAATCTAATACTTATAACTACATTGTATATCTTAATAATACTTTAATAATATTAATTAATATAGTAATTATATAATAAATATTATAGGAAGAGAGAGATAGAGAGAGAGAGTGGGGCGGGGTAATACTATTGTGTAATATCAATTTATTATATTCATTATTATCTAATACCACAATACAATATATCTCTAACTATATATATATTATATATATCATACGATATATATTATACGATGGATCAACTCTAATCAGACGAAATTACGAAAGGATCTTAAGATGTTAATAGAAAGAGGAGGAATCACTTATAGATAATCGAACAGATCGTGTTGCTACCGATTCATAATATGGGATAAAAGAAAGGATAAAAGAAACTAATAGGAAGAAAGAAAGAAAGAAAGGAAGAAAGAGAGAGAGAAAGAGAAAGAGAGGGAGGAAAGATAAAGAAAGAAAGAGGAATGAAAAATCGTTGGACAGTAGTAGGCTCGAAAGGAAGGTACGAGAGGCCCAAAGAGAACGCGGCTAACGGACAGAGGAGAAGGAGGAGGAGGCGGCGGCGGTGGAGGCGGCAGCGGCGGCGGCGGCTCCTCGTTAGGTTGAAAATAGTTCGGCCACTACTAATTCAGGCTGACATAATTGGGGGTGTTTGTTACCTGCACACCCTCGTACGAGCGCTCCTCGTACAAGATCGTATAACGAAGAAGAACATGGAAAACCTCTTCGGGCGATCCTAGGGGTCGATAGGCGATGCTATCGTCGCCCGACAGCTTGTAGTCCAGCCTGGCCTCATCCTCCGTGGCCCCACTTTTCGCCTCCATCTTTCTTTCCTTCTTTCTCTTTCTCTTTCTCTCTCTCTCTCTCTCTCTCTCTCTCTCTCTCTCTCTTCCTTTACCTATCGTCCCTCCCCTCACACCTCACTTCTTTCCATAACCACCCTCTTTCACCTTACCAGCAACCAGGCTAACTTTGTTTCTATCCTTTTCTATCCTTCTCTCTCTCTCTCTCTCTCTCTCTCTCTCTCTCTCTCTCTCTTTCTTTCTGTTTGTTATCTTTGTCTCTATCTATCCTTCTTTCACGAACTCTTTCTTTGAAACTCTTTCTCTCCTTCTAGGCATCTTCTTACCTAACAACACATACATACATTCATACACACGTATACACTTATACAGTTCCGAATAGATGTGTAAGCTAGTGTAGAAATAGACATATATACAGACATACGTATGTACATATATCTATAGAAACACATATATGTAGAGAGAAAAAGAGTGAAAGAGAGATAGATGGATAGATAGAAAGAGAGAGAGAGAGAGAGAGAGAGAGAGAGAGGCAAGTTAGACAAGTACATAGTTATATAGCAACCTAGCCGATGACCCTCCGATAGTCAAGAGATAGCCAGAAGATACTCGTATTCGCAAACCGAAGGTAACTACCAACCGAAGACTCCTTTCACCGTATACATTCGTGCCCATCTACAGGCTATCCCAAAATTTCTGATTTTGTATGTATGTATACATATATATATATATATATATATACACTTATATTGTGTGTATACGTTTGTTAATTTTTTTGTTTTCTTCATATAAAATCATCCTATCATCCAATAGAAAAATTTAACTCGATGTCATTCCATCGTTCGAATTCAATGACTACTTGATCGTAATAAAAATCAATTTAATTTTATCTTATAGGAAAAAGAAAAAATTGAAAAACAATAAACAAACAAACAAACAAAAAATAAAATAAAATGTTTTTCTCATAAATTCTCTTCGATTCGAGAGTCCTTGAAACATACTGTACGTTTTTACCATTTCTTTCCGATCTTTATATTCTCTCTCTTTCTCGTTCTTGTTCTCTTTTTCTCTTTCTCTTTCTCTCTCTCTCTCTCTCTCTCTCTCTCTCTCTCTCTCTCTCTCTCTTTCTCTATCTCTATCTCTCTGTTCTTTGCGATCACGGGCGGCCCAACTCGTGAACGTGAGCGCTTTGTACTTCTGTATCGGTCCTCGAGGTCTCAGGTTGACCTCCGGTTTGATTTACCGCGCGACATAACGCTAGATCCTTTCTTCTAATATTTCACGTTATTGTACGAACCATTTCCGCGGTGCATTTGTCTCTTCTGTAATCATACCCGATCCCTATATTTTGATAAGGCCCTTATCGACGAAATTGAATCGTCGCATTGATTTTATTTTTCACGTATCTCCCAATATAATCATTATTCTTCTATAACGAAATTGTTTTTATGAAATTGTTTCTATGAAATTGTTTCCATGAAATTGTTTCTATGAAATTGTTTCCACGAAATTATTTCGATGAAATTGTTCCGATGAAATTGTTTCCATGAAATTGTTTCTAAGAAATTATTTCCACGAAATTGTTTCCACGAAATTGTTCCGTGAAATTATTTCGATGAAATTGTTTCCATGAATTTGTTTCCATGAAATTGTTTCTATGAAACTGTTTCCATGAAATTGTTTTCATGAAATTGTTTCGATGAAATTGTTTCCATGAAATTGTTTCTATGAGATTGTTTCCATGAAATTGTTTCTAAGAAATTATTTCCACGAAATTGTTTCCACAAAATTGTTCCCGTGAAATTATTTCGATGAAATTGTTTCCATGAAATTGTTTCCATGAAATTGTTTCCATGAAATTGTTTCCATGAAATTGTTTCCACGAAATTGTTTCGATGAAATTGTTTCTATGAAATTGTTGATAAATTCAAATATTATAAATCACGATTGTTTTCACGATATGAGAAAAAAGAAAAAAAGAAGAAAAAAAACACAGAAAAAGAGAAAAAAGAAAAGAAGAAAAAGAAAACAAGATTGACGGAGAAACGAAAATGCCGTGAAAAGGAAAAGAAAAAAAAAAAATAGGAAAAAAAAGATAAGTAGTGCCAATGGTGAAAATCTCAAAGTCAAATATCTCAATCCTATAACAAACAGTCGGTAACACGTTTACGTCAAAAAATGAGAAAGCCGGTTCAAATACGCGTTGAAAATCCCCATAACATAGGGACCTTCCACTTTCTGACCATCAAAAGGATGTTATTTGCGGTTTGCCATGAGTATAGGCTTCTCCTTTTCTCGTTCATCCCATCACAAACTGTTTCGAGCAAAAAGAGGAGAAAAAAAAAAAGAAAGAAAAAAAAAAAACCGACGGATTTAAACTCGAGTCAAGTGTGTGTTGGCTGATAAAACTGGAAACATAGCGCGTTATGTGTAAACTCTGCCCACAGGCCAAACTAAACGCGGCCCTATACTCAAGGATACATATTTTTCCCTTATAGAGACCCTTTTGCTCGAGTGCCGACAACTTTCACTTTCAACAATATAACTTCGCTTTCTGAATTTATTTTCTCTCTCTCTCTCTCTCTCTCTCTCTCTCTCTCTCTCTCTCTCTCTCTCTCTCTCTCTCTCTCTCTCTCTCTTTTTCTTTTTTTTTCTACCTACAGTAAGGAGAAAAAAAATCGTCATTCTTTTTCCATAATATATTTTCATTCTTTATTATTATTATTTATTTGTTTATTTATTTATTTATATTTAGTTAATTATATTTCATCATTATTTCTTTTTTTGTTTTTTTTTTTTTTTTTATTATCAAACGTTACTTAATCAAATCAGATTTAATATCTCGTTCGTATGTACATATAAGCATATATACCATACAATCGCATAAGATCGAATCAATCAATTGTACTTTTTGTAAATCTTTTATATTAATCGTAATACAGATAGCAATAGTGCGTGTTTAAGAACTTTTGAAAAAAAAAAAAAGAAAAAAAGGAAAAATATAATTAAATAAAAAATTCATCATATAACATTGAATAATAATATCGCGTTAATTGTCAACGAGTATCCCGAAGAATATATATATATATATATATATATATATATATATATATATATATAGTTTTTTTTCTGCAAACCAATCCCTTTCGAAGAATGTATATTTTTGTACGAGCGGTTAGTAAAAAAAAAAAAAAATAAAAATAAAAAAAAAAAGATAAAAAAAAAAAGAAAATGAGAACAAAAGAAAAAGAAAAAGAAAAAAGAAAATTATCGATCTAATCTGACAGAGGCGCCATAGGAAAAAGAGACGATTTGTTGTAAATCGCGTGTCCGTCCGAAGAAAAATTTCTTTACGACCGAACGATCAGCGGGGTCCCTAAGGAACGAGGGTTATCGTTTTCTGGAAAACTTGCGGAACACATGTAGCCTCCTGGGTGGTCATATCGTTTCATTCGCTCGGTAGTACTTCAAAAAATCTGTCCCGTGCGCTGTTTTACTTGAAAATCTACTAGGCACTCTAAATAAGGCCATTCGAGTCTATTTAAAATTATATTATTCGAAATAATGTCTTTGTTAATAAAAGTTCAAATTAAACAAAAAAAAAAATATATATATATATATATACAATCAAAAATAATAATCAAAAATTGATATAATTGATATGTTATATCCTAAACATTTTCTATAATATAAGATTTGAAAGGAATGCTTGTAAATATAAATAAACAATTTTTCGTATTTTTAAAATAATTATATTATCAAATTTAGAACATCTATATATATATATATATATATTTTTTTTTTTCTAAATAAGTTTACAAAATTTTCCAAGTTATTAGAACGACGATATTAAAAAGATTTGAACAAAAAAAAAGAAAAAAAAAAAGAAAAAAGAAAACTTCTAAATTCAAATTGAAAAATTTGTATTTCTTCAATACATAATAATAATTAAAAATTGAAATTTATATACTAGCATTATAAAACATTTCGAAACATTATATATTTCGTTTCAAATATATCCATTATTATAGAATAATGAAAATTAATCATTATGATACATCGATCGATATTTTATTATATTAAATACTTTAAAAAGAATCTCTTATTGATATATATATATATATATAAACGATATTTATAAGACAATTGAATATTACTTTATCACATACTTAAAAATCGTTCGCTTTTATCATAAATATTTATACACATTTAATATATCATTTGAAATCGTGCAGTTCATCTTGTATAACGAATTATTCCACAGGCATAGTTCGTTACCTTCTCACGCTTCCGATGACTTGCATTAGCACATTTCCTCTTCCTTTTGTAAATGTAAGAGGAAATGTATGGAGTATTATATTCACGCGCATACGCATACAATCTTGAATTTCATGTATTATAGATAGGGACGATCAATCGAAAAGAGAAAGTCAAACACCAGTGTTCGCACAAAAATTTGATATGTAGGTACGATAAAAAAAAAGAAAAAAAAAAAAAAAAAAAAAAACATAAGAACATAAGAGGAACATAAAACAAAAAAGAGCATAAGAGAAGAATATAAAAAAGAAAAATGAAACATGATTCGTACGTTAGGGAAAGATTTTCGACGTAACCATCGGGTTATAATTTATTTCATGTCGATTAGGTTGTCAGGTTTCTCCATCAGAAAAAAAAAAAAGAAAAAAAAGATGATCCATTTTATTTTACATACTCGTACAAAGAGTATATTATATAAATAAATTTTGTGATCGGATAATTATCTTATAAATTACAACTGATAAATAATTAATATTTATTTAAAAGATTAGAATTTTTAAAATATTTAATTATTTTTAAATCTTATGTTTAATTAAATATTAAGGAGAATTTAAAAATAATGCAAATATTAGAATGAAGAATATTTTGTAAATCAAAAAAAAAAAAAAAAAAAAAAAAAATTTTAAAGTAAGAATTTATTTATAATATAATATGACGTATAAATAATTATTAATGTCTCTAAAATTATCAAAAATCTCTAATATTTCTAGATACTAGTTCCGTGATCCGAGAGAGAAAAAAAAAGAAAAAAAGAAAAAAAGAAAAAAAACCAGAGAAAAAGGAAAGAAAAATAATACAATTGAATACGATTGAAAGATTGAACGAAATAAAGATGAAACAATGTTAAAAAAAAAGAAAAAAAGAAACAAACACACACATATAATATATATTTAAGAATTTTCTTTTCATTGTAACTTATTAGATTTCAAAAGTTTCTCATCACGTTCCCACACCCTTCAAAGAAACACGAGATGTTAATTCAAACGATCATTAGACTGTTGAGTACTATGATGACAGAAGTGAAGTTTTTAAAGGAAAGGAAGTAAATGGAGGAGAGAGTCAGAAAGCAAAGAAGAAAAAAAAAAAAAGAAAAAAAGAGAGAAAAAAAGGAGAGGAAAGGAATAGAAAAAAAAAAAAACAAAACAAAAAATTAAGAAGAAGAAGAAGAAGAAGAAGAAGAAGGAAGAAAGGAAAAGGAAAGGGTATATAAAAGTGACGATACAAATAAATAAACAAACATGGCCAATGCTCTCTAAGGTCTCATTCTTCTTCGTAGGATCGTCTTCAAGCGTCAAAAGGGACTTTTAACAAAGAGAAAGAGAGAGAGAGAGAGAGAATAGGGAGAAGAGTTCTTGCTAAAAAGTGTCGTGTACGGTAATAGGAGTACCCTGGCCCATGACCATATCGACTCTCGTTTCAAGTTCAACGGCTTCGTGTTACTCTTGGCCAGAGTTGTTTTAATGGCCATATTTTTGGGGCCCGTGGCCCGGAAAAGTAAGAGTGAGAGAGAAAGAGAGAGAAAGAGACAGAGAGAGAGAGAGAGAGAGAGAGAGAGAGAGACAGAAAGAGAGGGAAAAAAAAGCTGACACCGAGTGAGTGCATGTTCCTCGTCTGTCAACGATCGTAGAATCTCAGAGTGGCTTTCACGTAAAGGCGTGTCGACGAGAACGCACGCGATCCCATATAGTAGTAAAGTATGCATATTCGTCGAGTAGAGATAAGCGAAGAAAACTACGTTTTCCTCTTTAAGCGATCGAAACGAACGCTGTTCCTTTTTTTTTTTTTCTTTTTCGTTTTGTTTCATTTTATTTACGTTTTTCTAATTTCTTTTTTTGTCTTTTTCTTTTTCTTTTTTTTTCTTCTTCCTCTCCCTCTTCTCCTTCTTTTTTTTTCCCCATCATTTCTTTCCTTCTCATTTTCGTTTTATTTTTCTTTTTTTTTTTCTCTCTTTTTCTCCTTCGTTTCGTTTAACATCCAATCATCGTATCAATTATTATATTCCTCGTTATATTTACTCAATTGTAATTAGATTCATACAAATTTATACGTTCATATTCGTTCACCACGTATATATGTGTTTCAAGTATATAATATAATCTGACAATTTTGTAATATGTAATATGTAATATATATATATATATATATCAATTATATTTTATAAAATATTTCGAGTATACGTGTAATTTGTTTATTAATCATATTTTCTTATAATAATATTTTTCAAATTATATTATAATTATTTCTATATATTTTGCGTATAGAAGAATATATATAAATATATATTTCATATCGACTATAGATCAGATATAACTAATTATCAAGACAAAAATAAAGTGACGAATAATGTACGTGTAGATATACATATGTACAAAAAGGATCGTTCGACGATCTCTAATAAATCTGTCAAGTATTCGTGAAAAGCAAACTTATCAATCGTGATCGTCGTCGAACATTTATTTGTCGGCTGCGAATAACACGTTGAATCTGATGATCCGTGTAAACGATGTCTCTAACTGTGTCTCCAAAGGGACATCAGCCAACAAGAATAACGTTTATTTGTGTGTACTAACAACACATACTAATATACTAACATACATACATTCATACACACACACACACATATATATATATATATATATAAAGAGAGTCAAGTATTTCGAGACGAGTCGTTGGACGACTGTAAGAAATGTGCGAGCTATTCGTTTGACGGAGAAACATAAATTCGAGACGTAGAACGATTTTCTCGCCTTGTCACCTTTGTCATTTGTTGCTTATAAATACCGAGAGAACGAAGAGAGAGAAAGAGAGAGAGAGAGAGAGAGAGAGAGAGAGAGAGAGAGAGAGAGAGAGAGTTATTCCCGGTTGCGGGACGCTATCCGACTGTTTCTCTTCTTTCGAGTTCCAATGTCCCCAAATAGAGCTCGCAAATAGATTCGACATGCAGACAGTCCTCAGTTTTAATCTTTTTCCGTCGAATTATTTCTTTTTTTTTTTTTCTTTTTTTTGATTTTTTTTTTTTTTTAAATTAACGATCAAGGTTTCGAGATTACGCCCATCTCACCGAATAGTCCATACATTATTTCTCAACGTTTCATCCGTATTTATACATCTCATAATTATGCTACATTATTCAATCATGAAATCCTGAAATAGTTCACATCATATATTTTGACATATATATATATTTGTGTGTGTGTGTGTATGTATAGATACACATATAGATATTGTATATAATGAAAATTATTATTTATATAATTTTCTACGTTTTAATCATCCAATTTAAATTTAATCTAACTACATTTTAATAATGCATATTTGTTTTATATATATATATATATATATATATATATATATATATATATATATGTGATAAAGAATTAATTTAAAAAAAAGTCTTACTGCAAGCTATTTATATGAAAAATATGAAGAAAGAAAAAAAAAAAAGGAATTTGATAATATCTAAATATAAATATTGAAAAAATCTAATTCAATTATATCTATCTGTGATTACTATGAGTATAGTAATCTCAAATCGTTTTTTCAAATTGACATTCAATGACGTTTTATTCAATAAATATCAAGAAAAAGAATCTAATCTATCGAAGAAATTTTCATTTGAATTTGTTACAAGAGAAAAAATCTATCATTTTATCGATTATTATTGATTTTAATAAATATTTTTACTTACACGTACGATAACGTATAATTAATCCTAAGATAATTAATTGCATAAGTGCATAGAGTATTTAAATTTGTAATAACAGATACTCGACATTATTTCATAATGTCGTTTATTTAAATATAAAATATTATTGATAAATATCAATGATTTAAAATCGATCGAGTTATGAAAAATTCGAAAAAATTGTTTTCTCCATTTGTGAAAATTTTTCTTGAATTTTTGGAATCACGTAAAATCGATTGGTTGTACGTAGTTTCTGACGCATTTAAAATTCCTTCGCACGTAATTACAAAAAATCAATGATCGATAATCGATCGATCCATTTAAAGTCGATTGATCGCACACAAAATCATTATAGTTCGATGTGCGAAAGATTTGTCGACGTGATTATATATAAACCTTGAATGATAAAAAAGAAAAAAAAAAAAAAATAAAAAAGGAAAAAAAACAAGATGGAATCCTAATTTTAGAAAGCTTTTCGATTCTTGTTCATCAAATTCTCTCTCTCTCTCTCTCTCTCTCTCTTTTAAAATATCTACGATCTGTTTCCCTTGGCGAACAATAATAATGATTCCACGCACATGATTACAAGAGATAATCGATTAAGAAAAAAAAATCAATCGATCCACTTAAACTCGATTAATTGTATACAAAAAAAAAAAATCCGTGAACAGGTAGTTAAACGATTGTATAAACCGTGAATGATGAAAAAAAAAAAAAAACGTCAAAAAAAAAAAAAAGAAAAAAGAAAAAAAAAGAGAGATAGGATCGATACGTCGATTCGATCAAAATGAAATCACCGTGTAATTATGGTTGAGAGGGGAGAAGGGAAAAAAACATAGAGGAGGGAGGAAAGGAAAATGATAAAATAAAAATGAGAAAGATAGAGAAAAGAAAGTAAAAAAAAAGAAAAAAAAAAAAAAACACAGAAAAAAAGGAATACAAGAAATCAAAAGAAGGAATCCTAATCTTTGAGATTAAAAGAACGCTTGGTTCTGGTCCTCTCTCTCTTTCTCTCTCTCTCTCTCTCTCTCTCTCTCTCTCTGACAGTCAGTCTGTCTTTTCGAAAGATTATTCGAGGACTGGTCCCCCCATAACAACATCGCTTTGGGGATCTTCTCGCAAACAATAATGATGCGACAAGTGGAGGACGCAGACCCACGGACTCGAGACTAGGAGAACACGAGCCTCTCTTCTCTTCTCTTTGACTCGAGTTATTTATCGACGAGATAAACCGTCCTGGCTGTTAAATGCGTCGGTTTAACATAAACACCGATAAGTCGACCACGAGAGAGCCTTAACGACATTAAGCAGACGCGAAAAGCTGAACGACGCGACGAAGGAGGCAACTGCTAAACAGAAACAGGGAGAGAGAGAGAGAGAGAGAGAGAGAGAGAGAAAAGAAGCTTCTTTTCATTTTCTATCTCACTCATATTCTCTCTTCTTTTTATTCCAAACACGAGGAACACTCTATAGAAATTCGATACATATATGTATTATTATCTTTCTTATCTAAAACTCTATCTAAATTGCTAGGGAAAAAGAGAAAGAGAGAGAGAGAGGAAGCTTTTTAGTTTTTCTTTCTTTCTCTTTTCCTCTCCTCTCCACCCCCCACCATCCTTCTCTCTTTCTCTTTCTTTCTTTCTTTCTTTGAAATATTACATTCAATACATATGTAGCCTGGTTAATAAATTTTTTCATTTCGCACGATCGTATTTATGTTTTTTCAAATTATATTTTATTAAGATTAACAGAGGGCAAAAAGATATGTATATATGTATGTATTTATATATGTATGATGTATGTATGTATGTATGTATGTATGTAGGTATAAAAATTCGATTATCCGAACGATTATCGAGGTCTCCGGCGCCAGAGACCATAACTTTTCCATACAGAAGACCTCAGAATAACCTCGCGAATATCCCTTTACTTCGCGTGACCCTTCCATCGACCCTTTTTCTCTCCATCGACGATCTTGACCTTTACGATCATCCTCGATCCAAGCACAACCAGCTTTCCTTGCTACGTAATGGCTTCTCTCTCTCTCTCTCTCTTTCTCTCTCTCTCTCTCTCTCTCTCTCTTTCTCTCTCTATCTATCTATCTATCTATCTATCTCTTCTTTGATCCTTTCCTACATCTATCTCTAATATTAACTGTTTCAGATTGTTGATCTTATTTCAATAATAATAATAATAATAATAATAATAATAATAATAATAATAATAATAATAAACAATCGTAATATATCAATAATAATTATTAATTTTTACACGTAACGTAAACTTCGTTATCATTTTAATTAATGTGAGCCTATTAATGAGGCATTGCTTGCAAAATTTTTTTTCTTTCTTTTCTTTTTTTTTTTTTTTTTTGATTATACAACCAATCGATCGTCGTCATTTATTTTTCTTTCTATATAAAAAAAAAGGAACATATTAATTATATATTATCATTAATATTGTATAAATCTTATATATATATATTGAGTTCATTTATAATTTGATATATAGTTTCGACATTTTCTTCCATCAAATCAAGAACAAATACTATGCTATCGTCATGAATATGAATGTACGCGTTAGAACGTTACTTCCTGCTACATATAATACCTATATGTATATTTATGTATATACTAATTTGAATTGCCAAGAGAGTGCACGATGTGCCACTTTCGTATGATATACAAAATACCATAGAGAGAGAAAGAGAGAGAGAGAGAGAGAGAAAGAGAAATATAAATGCCAGGAAACGTATCTATACGTATCTATACGTAATCGATTAATTATCATCGAATTAATTATTTATTAAGATCGATTTTGTATCAGAAAAAAATCAAAGTTATTTCGTATGATTCGTTAAATACATTCAAAGAAAATAAAGAAAAAAAAAGAAAAATATCTTTCAACGAAACTTTCGATACACACACACACACACACATAATTATTATAAAGTTTATAATAATAATTGTAATTATATACATCATATGTGATATTACTTACGTGCTTCTTATTTTTTTTTTCTTTGTTAAACAAAATTCACACGACTTCTATTTCAATCATTCAAAATTATATCATTGATACGATCACTTTCGTATTTAAATGAAATTATGTTGAAAAATTATTCTACGTGTTTTGTATAAAAGTTGAAAAAAAGAAAAAAAGAAAAGAAAAAAAAAGAAAAGAAAAAAACAAAGAAAAATTAAAACATGTTTACGTATATAAATGTTAAATAATTAACATCAAGTTAATTAATAAAATTTAATTACATTTAATTCTCGTAAATATTTCTTATAAAAAATTTAAACAAAAATTCTAAAACATTCAAAAAAATTTTTAACATAATTTTCAATCTCATTGTTAAGTTTATAAAATAATTAAAAAGTAAATTCACTTATGTATAATTTCTATTAACGCGAAAAAAAGAAAAAAAAAAAAAAAAAGAAAAAAAAAATAAAGAATCTTCGACATAAACGAAACTTTTTGAAACGTCATAAAAATTCCTGAAATAATTCTCATATAAATCTTTTAAATATTTCACTGATACATCTCTAAACTCGATGTATACTCTTGAACGTAGGCGAACGTAATGAACGATGACGATCTGTTTATTTATAAAACATAATCCCTCCCTTTGTGTATATATATATATATATATATATAGGTCGAGAAAAGGTGACTATAATTTATAACGATGTGGCATTTGTTAGACAATAAAAATCATTGTAAAATCAATAAAATAATTGGAAAATAATATAATTCACTTGTATATAATTCCTATCAGAAAAAAAAAAAAAAAGAAAAAATAAATCTTCGGCATATACGATCTCTCAAAAAATCATCGTAAAAGTTTCGAAAATAATTATCAAATCAATATCTTAAATATTTCATCAACGTGTGTTTAATCTCGATATGTCCTCTTGAACGTACGAGAACGAAATGAACACGACAAAGATCCGTTTATTTATAATATACAATTCCTCGTTTGTTTATGTATAGGTCGAGAAAAGGTGACTATAATTTATAACGATGTAGTATTTGTCAGATAATAATAAATCATCATTCTCGTAAAATCGTTAAAATAATTAGAAAATATAAATTCCCTGTACAATTTCGCTTATATATTATTCCTAAAAAAAAAAAAAGAAAAAAAAAAAAGAAAAGAAAGAAACATTTTTATCTACATAATAAACATCATCATTCAAAATCATCGTAAGTATTTAAAGAAATAATTGTCAAATAAATTATCATCAAAAGTTTTCATTAAAATCATTTCTAATCTCGACGTGCCTTTTCGAACGTACGTGAACGAAATGAAATAATACGATCTGTTTATTTATATAAAATAAAATCTCACATTTGTTTATTTATAGATCCAAAGAAAGAGATTATAATTTATAACGATGTAATATTTATTAGATAATAAAAATCATCTGATAAAATCGTTAAAATAATTGAAAAATATAATTCCAATATAATTTCACATATATCTATCAAGAGAAAAAAAAAAAGAAAAAGAAAAAGAAAAAGAAAAAGAAAAAGAAAGAAAGAAAAAAATGTTATCTATCTGATAGACAGGATCTTTCAAGATCATCGTAAAAGTTTCGAAAATAATTATCAAATAAATAAATTTCCAAATTTCACTAACGTGTATCCAAGCTCGATGTATCCTCTTGAACGTACGGGAACGAAATGAACGACAACGATCTGTTTATTTATAAAATACAATTCCTCGTTTCTGTGTGTGTATGTATATATATATGTATGTATGTTTGTATGTGTATACATATATTCGTCGAGAAAAGGTGACTTTAAGTGGTAACGATTTAGCGTGCGTTAGTCAGATCGTAATATATTACGGGGCAAAGTGTCGGTCGTTGACGCTCTTGGAGTTTGTTTGTGCCCTTAGCTTAATGGATACACACCTCAAGGATTTTCTTCGTGCTTTATAGCCAAGAGAGTATCGTTTGGACTGAGTCCAATGTCCGTCCAAGGCACTCACGCGGATACTTTTACTTCGAACGCGTCCCTTTTATAACGTTTGTCCTTTGTATACATACATACATACATACATACATACATACATACATATGTAGATATACATATATAGATAAATAGATACACACGTAAATTTATTATCAATGAAGTTTCTTTCGATTAATCCAAATGAATTCGATCAATAATATTATTAATTTCATTAACGACGATTAAATTAATGATCATGAACGAATACACAAACAATAAAGTGTAAATAATTT
>NC_062208.1:1658690-1661190 GCF_912470025.1 Vespa velutina
TATATATATATATATATATATATATATATATATGTATATACATTGTGAAGGATCGATTTAATGGTATCCATATCATTTTAATAAATTTCTATATCGTAATATGAACTCAAACGGAAAACGATTTATTTACTACTACGTATTATCCTAAATCATATTAACATGATGGAGAATTTACACAAGTTTATTATAAATCAAAACATATTTGTTATAAATAATTTATATCTATTTACATAAATAAAACGTATACATATATATATATATATATATATATATATATATATTCTTCCTTTTTTTTTTTTTGAAGCCATCCAATAATACAATTCTCATCTGTATCACTTATACCTTATTTCTCATTTCCCTTTTATATTTTGTTCTCCTTCGAAACACCGTCCATGTACAATTTTCTTGATGTCCATAACGCTTTTCTCCTTCTTCCTTTCTCCCATTTCCTTTTTCCCCTTCTCTTTTTTTCCTTTTCCCTTCATCGTCCTTCAAAACCGTCCATATAACATACAATTTTCATGATGTCCGTATCACTTTCAAGGGGAGCACCATTAAAATTCAAGGAAAAACCGTGAACGTACTCGTTAAGGGTATATTTATTACCCTCTTTACACGAAAGGATCAGGGAGGAAGGAGATGCACGGGACAGAGTCCTGGAACGCGATGGTATGTACGTGAATTCTGTGAAAGATAGGAGGATGGGTAAGTTGGAAGGTGAGGAAGTGATGGGTGGGGTGAGAGGAGAGTAAAAGAAGGTGGTGGCGATGGTGGTGGTGGTGGTGGTGATGGTGGTGGTGGGCTACGCGCGACCTTCATGTAAATTGCTTCATACCACGAGAAGAAGGATCCGACTCTCTCTCTCTCTCTCCCTCTCTCTCTTTCTCTCTCTCTCTCTCTCTCTCTCTTACTACAGGAGCTCGACGAATACGAGAAGTAAGACTCTTATGTCGGCGCTTCCCAACGTTCTGGTAGAAACGAGAGTTCCTTCTGCTTTACGACCGCGATATGACCGTGCTCCAGACTTTATATTACTTTACGCCATTCCAGTCGACTCCGCACCCTACTACTACTACTACTACTACTCTTCTCTGCCACCCTTTTTTACCCCTACCTCGTCCTCCTCTCTCTTACCACCCTCTCTTGCCACCACCCTATCACCCTACCACCATCATCCTGAGCGATCAATGCTCGAGCTAAGAACCGTTTCTTTTCTTGAATAGTACCTTGAGCTTCAGCGATTTGCTATTACTTCTTCTTTTACCTTATACTCTTTTACTTATTTGGTTAGACTTCTATAACATAGCCTTGATATTTTATCCGATCGAACGTGATAATCGAATCGATCGGTACGAATAAGTTTCTAATGTCTTTTGTAAATTTGCTTTGTTTCTTCGTTTCTTCTTCTTTTTCTTCTTCTTCTTCTTCTTCTTCTTCTTCTTCTTTTTCTTCCGTCGTTTTTTTTTTCTTCCTTTTTTATTGTTGTCGTTGCTATTATAATTATTATTCTTGTTATTATTATTGTATTATTAATTTTATATGTATATATAAATATATATATATTTGTTTTTTTTTCTTTTTCGTTCTAGTCTATTCGTATTGTAATTGAATTGAAGCGAGCTTCTTTTTCTTTTCTTTTTCTCTTTTCTTTTTTTTTTTTTTTTTTGTTCTTTTTCTTTTTTGAAGAGGGGAGTTCCCAATTTCTCATTAAAATTATCCATTCGATATATATTTTTATATCTGTTACTTTTTCTCCCTCTGTAATTTAATATCTCTCTTTTTAATTGATTAATATTCTATTTTTTTGTGTTCCTCCTCACTGTTCTTCTTGAATAAATAAAAGGACATGGAAGTTAGTACAACTCGAGAACTTTATATTAGTAATGAATACGTAAAATTTGCTTAAAAGGATTATATCTTTAATTTAATAATACCTTGAATTTATGTAAGTGTATATGTGTATATTAAAAAAAGAAATTATTAAAATCGAGAAGTTTAATGAAGAATTAATTGATCCTTACAATAAAAAAAAAAAAAAAGAAAAGAAAAAAGCAGGAAAGAAAAGAGAAATAAATTAAACAAAATCGAAGATTAATTGATTAAGTCCGAAAATTCAAATACTTAAAAAAAAAAAAATAATATTAAAAAAGAAAAAAAATATATATATATATTTTTTTTTTAATTATTCTTAAAATTTCTCATCAGAAAATATCGCAAATCGACGATAAAAAATAAAAAAAGAACAAAATGACGATTGAAAAATTGTCCAATTCAAAAAAAATTAAATACAATTATATTCAACAACGAAAGAAGAAATAAGATGAAAAGAGAAAAACAAAAATCTGACTTATATTTAGAAGAGACTGAAACGTATTAAAAAAAAAAAACAAAAAAAAAGAAAAAAAAACGAACAAACAAATAAATAAATTTTCATTTATCATCACGTCAAAATACATTCTGTTATTTCCTTTATTAAACAATACAAAAGTATAAATATCCA
>NC_062208.1:1666190-1671190 GCF_912470025.1 Vespa velutina
AAAATAAGCGTAAATATAATGAACGATCGAAATTAAATATTTTAATTATCATGTTTCATTACATGTATTTCTTCCTTCGCCCTCCCCCCCCCCCCCCCCCTCCTCTTCCCCACATCGTACATTGTGTATCACTATTGTCATAATAATCAAATATTTCTAATTATTAATGTATAATAAATAAGTATTATTATTATGGTTTACTTTATTATTATTATTATTATTATTATTATTGTTATTATTATTATTATTATTATTATGTTTAAACAATTTTACACTGTCAATTATTATTATCATCATTATCATCGTCGTTATTTACGTTATTAATTATTATCACCATAATTGTCGTTAAGTAAATCGTTCTAATTTGAACAGATTCCAAAATCGAAACGCTTCGAAATTTTCTTTATCCCGTTTTAATTCGCACTACAATTATCTCAAATTTTATTCCATCGAATTAATTCATAAATGCATTTTTAAATGATACCGTAGGTATCTAAATACGTCACATCACTCTATAGAGTTCAATGAAGCCTAAGTTCTTATCTTTTTTATTTTTCTTCAATCTTACGTCAAATTCTAATTACTTATGTACAGTTAAAAAGTATTTCAATGTCGTGTATCCCTATCCTCGAATTTTAAGCAAACGGGTTATCACAAAAAAAAAAAAAAAAGAAAGAAAGAAAGAAAAAAGAGAACTTCTCTCTCGGTGCCCATACACACACACACACACACGTACACACATACCGTGCACGCGTGCACACGCACAAAAGTAAAAAAGAAAAGAAATGCGAGAGACAGACCCTTAATAATCTCATAAGAAAATGAGATAAGAAAGCATTAATCGAGTCCATCGTCGTCGGTCTACGTTAACTGTATATATATATTCTACATTTCCATCCTACGTTTCTCCATCCTTGAAGACGTTGCTAATGCATCTTTGTTTCCGCGTCGGAGGATCCGCAGAGCTAATTGGATGGAGGTCGCCAACGTAGAAGATAATGGATATTAATTACCGCGCCTTACTTTCCGCGGCATTAAACATTTTCTTGAAGGGATGGAATGGGGTGGGAGGTGAGATGGGGTGGAGTAGGGGTTAGGATGATGTGGGTGGTCGAAAAGAAGAAGAAGAAGAAGAAGAAGATGGGATGGTAGTGTTAGTGTTGGTGGTGATGATGGTGACGGTGAACAGTAAAGGTGATGTTGGATAGAAATGGTGTTAGTGATGATGATGATAGTAGTAGTAGTAGTAGTAGTAGTAGTAGTAGTAGTAGTAGCTATAATAATAATAATAGTAGTAGTAGTAGTAGTAGTAGTAGTAGTAGTGATGGTGATGGTGGTGGTGGTTTGCCATCCCTCATTGTTAGCCTCTTTAAAAAGACGCCGTCTTCCGTTAAGTATAATAAGTACGAAGTCTGGTGGTGAGCTCTTGGCGACGGTGGTGAAGGTTTCGTAACGTCGGGAGGTTGTCGTCCACGTCGTCTCTTCGTCTTCTTCTTTCTTCATCCACGCCCATTTTCCAAGGCATCCTTCTATTCCATTCTGTTCCGTTTTGTTCCATTCCGTTCCGTTCCGTTCTATTCGTATCGTTTCGTTCGTTCGTTCGTTCGTTCGTTCGTTCGTTCTTCTCCTCCTTATAATCCATCTAAATTTTAAGAGCGGATCAGTGAATCCCCCGGAAAACTTTGCAACGGAGTTGCCGCGGTAATCCATTTAAATAATTCCCGTCGAGGCGACTACCTTGAGAAAAGGGTTTTCTTCTACTACCTCGATCGTTCTTATTCTTATTCTTATTCTTATTCTTATTCTTACTCTTACTCTTATTCTTATTCGTCTTATTATTATTCTTCTTCTTATTCACTCTTATTATTTCTTATTTCTCTAGTCTCATATTTTCTTTGATAGAAGATTGTTCTTAAGTTGAGAAAATCATTAATATATATATATATATATATATTGTAGGTACTGTTGTGACTTACAATTTGTCATTGATTTTAAAATAGTATTTTTAATTCTAATGTTATTATTACTTGATTATAATAAAATTTATAAATATTATTCTCACGTCTTTCCTATACGCAATAAATACATCAACAAATATTTATTATTTTATGTATACTCTATCTTCGTTCATTTTAATTACAAATATATATATATATTGTAATTAAATATAAATATAATATATTGTTCATATATTAATCTATTTAAATATATATATATATATTAATTTATTTAAATTATCTTGTTAATCTTGTTAATTATTTTTTTAATGAATTACGTTTGCGATTTATTATATTAATAATTTATTTTCTTAACAATTATAAGAATAATTACATACACGACTATGACATATGTATATGGAAAAATTCGAAATATTATAAACATTATATTAATAATCATGAAATATATAATTTTATAAATCAATGATTACATAAGTCGAATAATAATATGAACACGAGATATGTATATACTAGTGATAAATAATGTTTTAAGATAATTTATTTTACAATCACTTTAATGATCTATTATTTTATATATTGCAATCGTATAAAATCGCACAAATCTATTATATCGTAATCGATAATTAACGTTTGAAAATATCAGAATAAAGTTAGGTTTATTGCAGAATTTAAATTTAATCAATGATAATAATGCGATTTCGTTGTATAATAATATTCGTTGATTGATGTACGACAAAAATTTTAATCACACTTTGTAAGAAATTTCTTTACTTAATCATACTAATCGCAATCTCTCTCTCTCTCTCTCTCTCTCTCTCTGTGTGTGTATCTCTCTCTCTCTGTCTATCTATTTATCTGTCTTTTAGTATATAGAAATAAAAGGGATTCTCAAAATAGGATACGTTTGATCCTTTTCATTCATTTGAGTTTTCTCTTTCTATTTCTAAGGGATTATAAACGGTTGGATTGCGAAGCAATTCGTCGACGCCTCGATTGAACTTTCCTTTCTTTAACTTTTAACCCGTTGAAGAAGAAGAGTAAGAAGAAGAGTTGAGAAGTGATGGTGAAGAGAAAGAACGAGAAAGACAGAAAAAAACAAAAAAAAGAAAAAGAAAAAAAGGAAGAAGAAAAAGAAAGAAAAAGAGAGAGAGAGAGAGAGAGAGAGAGAGAGAGAAATAAAAGAAATCGTAGAAGCTAAGAAACGATCTTGATTGATAGACCAACGTCTTCGAAAATATACGAGCATGAAGCAGAGAACTTTACTCGAGCGTCGCGACGCTCCTTTGCTTTGTGCAAAAGAGGCGACACAACGATGTGTATGTATTATATATACGCATACACACACATACACAAATATATATATATATATATGTATATGTAGATGTATACGTAAGTAAGTACGTACATAACCGGGCCAAAAGTACTTGGAAATAAAAGTAATCTCGTATACGAGTTAACAGCCCAACCAACGTCGCATTCCAACGTGCCGTATTCGTCGTAGTCATCGATGCAACTTCGTCGAGCTTAACTATTCCGGTACGACCGCCATGAATCTTCGTGGCGATCTTCAACGTCGACCTACGAGATCATCCTTTCTGACCTCTCACTTCGTTCCTCTCCCTCTCTCTCTCTTTCTCTCTCTCTCTCTCTCTCTCTGTTTCGTACTCTCACTTTCGTAGTCTCTCTTTCGTAGTCTCTCTCTCTCTCTCTCTCTCTCTCTCTCTCTCTCTTTTCGCCATTGCTATAATTCGATAGGAATTAATCAAAATTAAAATTACATTGTTATATCGATATCGCGAATAATATTATTGATGATAATCGTCCGATAAGAAGTATGAATTGTTTTTAATCGATGATGAAGGTCAACGGCGGGAGAGGGGGAAACGAATGGATCGGGGGAAGGGGAAAGATCAGATCGATATAATTAATCGAAATATATATTCATACGTTGTGTATCGTCGATTCTACTCTGTTCTCGTCAGAGATAGATTTGTAAGAAAAAAAAAAAAAAAAAAAAAAGAGAAAAGAAAAAAAGAAAGAATGAAAAGAAAAACAGAAAAAAAGAAAAAATGGGAGAAGAAATATCTATATTCGGAATTAGTGAATTTTTAATTTGCTACATTTGGAAAAAGAGAAGATATAAAAGAAAGAAACAAAAAAAAAAGAAACAGAAAAAAAAAGAGAAAAAAGAAAAATTATTACGTAAAAAATTTGAACGATAACATTTGTATAAATAATTTCGAATGAATCATTATTACTGATCAAATTTTAATCAATTCAGATTTCGTCTAAAACGTTCGAAGAAAATTCGTCGATAGAAATTTGACTTTTGTGAAATAAAATAACAATAATAACAACAACAACAACAACAACAACAACAACAACAACAACAACAAATTGTTAGCGTTCTGTTCGATTTCTGTCGAGTCAGTGATTTCTGTTGTTAAGACATAAAAGTGTCGCACTTTTGAATTACGCGTTGGAAAACGTGCGGCCAAACTGCCGTCATTACATTATTTCAGAGAGAGAAACATCGTGTCTCTCTCTCTCTCTCTCTCTCTCTTTTATTCTCTCTGACACACATAGCACATACAACTTTTCTTTCCTTTTTATCTTTTCCTCTTCTTCTTCGTCGTTTCGTGAGTTCGTCGTCTGGCGCGAACTACTTGCGACTTTTCACTCGTGAACAACGAATCCCAGAAAGTAAGAACACGTGTTTTCGGCCGTGAAGCAACGCATTTCACGTCTCGGTCGTAGCTGAAAGCCAGTGGCGAAGGAGAGACGACTTCGTGCGAGTAATAAGCCGTCGCGAATGTGTTCCGACGCTTGTCTCCTCTGTTCAAATTTATTTCGCATATATATATATATATATATATATATATATATATATATGTATGTATATAATTTATTTTGTATATATGCGTGTATTTATACCAATAACTTACGTTAAAATTATGCTGAAATTTATTTCGTATATATATATATATATATATACATATATATGTGTGTGTGTAATTTATTTTGTATGTGTGCGTGTATATA
>NC_062208.1:1681190-1696190 GCF_912470025.1 Vespa velutina
ATAATAGATATAATATAATGCAGGATAAATTAATGATTTCTTAGAGATCATATGTCATTTATATAGCTTTGATAAATTTTTCGAAATATTCGAAATTAATTACAAATTATTTATCATCATCATTCTCATCATCATCATCATTATTATTATTATTATTATTATTATTATTGTTATTGTTATCTAATAATCCAATCATAAATTAAGATTTTGAGTTTGATCGACGATTATCTTGTCATCTCTTTCCCACCCCCATAATCACCTATAATTATTATTATATACGTGATTCGAATGAAATTCTATAAAAGAAAAAAAAAAAAGAACAGAAAAAAGAAAAAAGAAGGAAAGAAAAAAAAAAAGAAAAGCAAAAGGAGAAAAATTCACATAGATAGAAAGTTAATGATTTAATCGAATCGAAAAATGATCATTGACATAAATAATCACTTCTATCTGTGGCTATTAAATAACCGTAGCAAAGCCGATATCGATTTAACGTCATTACAATGTTCTATATAACCCCGTGCTTATCCATTAAATCCAGAGATTTCGTTAAATCCCACCACATTATGTCGATGCGTTCTCGTATTGTATATATATATATATATATATATATATATATATATATATATATATATATATATATATATATATAATATACATATATATATATCATATATATGTATCTACATATCGTATGCATGTACGTACGTACGTATGTATGTATCAATATCAAAGCTTTAA
Source organism: Vespa velutina (assembly GCF_912470025.1). NCBI lineage: Eukaryota > Metazoa > Arthropoda > Insecta > Hymenoptera > Vespidae > Vespa > Vespa velutina. The sequence continues at coordinate 1,681,929 of NC_062208.1, forward strand.
CTATAGATAAGAAAACACAGATACATATATACGTGTGTGTGCGCGTATGTGTAAGTAACCAGATAGAATACCTACACATATACAGAGATACACACATACATATATATAGAATACCTACACATATACAGAGATACACACATACATATATATAGAGTTAAAGAGAGAGAGAGAGAGAGAGAGAGAGAGAGAGAGAGACAGGAAATACGAAGTAAGTTTTATTCCCTCCCCCCCCTTTAAATACTGGAGACATTCGTGGAAACTAAGAAGTCTTCGGTCAGCAGCATCTTTAACTTTTCAACGTTTAGGACCATCTGGAAAGCGGCCAGTTGGTTCGATGAACACGTGAAAGCTATATACCATCGACGATCAAAGTCAGGACGAGGAGAAAGTAGGAGTATTCTGGTAGCCCTAGGTGAAGGATGTTTATCTTGGAAGCTAAGAGATATATCTATCTCTAGATAGATAGATAGATAGATAGAGATAGAGATAGAGATAGAGATAGAGATAGAGATAGAGATAGAGAGAGTCCAAGTCCAGGAAGTGGAACTGGACAACATGGTAGGATAGTAGTCGAGCAGGAAGGATCGAGGTGTGGGCTAGGTTGGTCGGAGTCGGTAGTCAGCTGCTGTCAGTCCGCTCCTGTCCGTTGCTCGCTTGGTCCAAGTCCGTTCCGTAACAGCCTCGACACAGACTCACCGAAGAGAGAAAGAGATAGACAGATAGATAGGTAGGTAGGTAGGTAGGTAGAGAGAGAGAGAGAGAGAGAGTGAGAGAGAGAAGGAAAGAGAGAGAGAGATATAAACCCCTACCGCCTTTCGAGCTCGGAGGTGGATACACGCTTTTCTACTTAGCGAAGGGGCACCCCCAAGGGGGTTGAAGGCCGAGACCCACCCTAATTGCGTCCGAGAGACCGGACAAAGCGCGACTCGTGTATGTGTGCGCGCGAGCGAACCTTCCGAACGATAGGACGGGGGGATGATGCTGGAGTGGTGGAGGAAGAGAGGATAGAGATGGAGGAGATTGAGGAGAAAGGAGAAAAGCCATGACTCTCTCTCTCTCTCTCTCTCTCTCTCTCTCTCTTTTTCTCGTAGACGACGACGGTACACCAGTGCTGGAGACGCCGGAAAACGGGGTTGGAGGAAGGTTTATGTCCGGAGTCGGCGTTCGGTTCCGGTTTTCCACCTCTATCTCTCTTTCTCTCTCTCTCTCTCTCTCTCTCTCTCTCTTTCTCTTTCTCCTCTCTCCTCTCAGATTTCTGCCCTCTGGCGGTGAACACGTTGTACTACAAAGTTTGGCGGACTGAATAAACTTGGCGGACCGACGGACGACCCTCCGACAACTTGGAAAAACTAGACGAGACCTCGAGACTGAAAAGCATCGCTCCGGAAATAAAGGAGAGGACAACGGACTGTCTACTGACGATCCACACATCCTTATTCACCCTACACACAAGGTTACTACTGGATATCCCTTCTCATCGTCCTGGTCCTTCCCGTCGGACTACCACTACTACTATTACCTATTTCTATTACATCTACCAATGTTACCACTATCGTCGTGTTCTTCGTCCTTTTTGTTTTCTTTTTTCTTTTTTTCTTTTTTTCTTTTTTTCTTTTCTCTTCTCTTTTCCTTTTTTATATTTATATTCTTTAGTCAAACTCGAAGGACTTTCACGATATCTGTATGGACGATCAAAAGGCAAAATCTTTTATATGATATACATACACACACACACACACACACACACACATACATATATATATATATATATACTTTGATACTTCATATATTTCCGCCTTTCTTGTAGTCGACATGCAGTAGAAGATCCTTTACTCAAAATCTCTGTACACTAGTATCTCCTCCCCTCTCACCTACCACAGACATATCCTTTTCATCGTCCAACAGAAATATCGTGCCTATAATTTCGTATCCGTAAAGAAAAAAAATGGTCTCCGTAGTTGGTTTTTTATATTCATTTATTTTCTTTTTTTCTTTTCATCCTTTTTATTTTTTTTTTCTTTTAATTTTCATCTCACTCAATTTATCCATGGAAGATAATAATAATAATAATAATTATTATTATTATTGTTATTATTATTTTTAATTCGATGATCATATTTTCATGAGAACCAAAAGAAATAAGAAAACGTTAAATAATAATACGAAATTGTTGCGAGCACTTACTTAATCCAATTCCAATAGCGTTAACTTAATTAATTACTCTCGATCTCATTTAGTACATACATACATACATACATATATAAATATACGCATACATACATACATATATTATATATATATATATATATTTTCTCTGTTAAGAGAAACTTAACCGAGGAACATTCGATTAAATCCTCACGATGGGAAATGTGATTAGCCGATTGTGGACACCATTAAGAGAAATCTATAAACTTGGAAAGAGGTGGAGTGTTTTAAAGTATCCCCCGCCCACCCTCGGCCCACCCTCAGCTCATGTAAGTGAGTAAGAAGGTAGAAGATCACGTAGAAGAAGAACGAAGACGAAGCAAAAGAAGAACGAAAACGAAGAAGAAATAGAAGTAGTAGTACAAGAAGAAGAAGAAGATACCGTGGCGGTTGTTCGTGGTCGAGTGAAGAAGGGGTTCGACGAGTGTTCGTGGAGCCAGCAGCGCCTCCTGCGGCAAGACACGAACAGTTGAGAGAGGCGGAGTGTTCGAGGTGGGGCCTCCTAGCATGCTCCTCCCATAAGCTCGAAAGCTGCCGACGACCTGGCACGACACGACCGCCACCGTCTATGGATCTCTTGAAAGCTTGTGCCTTGAGAGAGAAAGAGAACAAGAGAGATAGCGAAAGAGAGAGGGAGAGAGAGAGAGAGAGAGAGAATATGAATAAGAGAAGGGTAGAAAGAGATAGAATGAGGTGGCGCACCCTGTTGGGAAGTGCTCGACAAACTCCTAGCACCTATTCCAACGACAGGAGTCAAGATCAACGGACCTCTCGTCCTTGCCGTGTTCGCGATTCTCGTCGTCGATACCACCAAGTAAACCCATAATATGTAAATCCTATAGTATATACGAGGAATACGACTATACTGATGTCTCCTCCTACCCCACGCCTCCGTCCACCCACTCAACCACCCACCCATCCGCCCATTTCTTCTTACTAATCAAGATTGTTCTACTTGTTCTTTTTTTCTTCTTGTTTCTTTCTTTTTTTTCTTTCTTTCTTTCTTTCTTTCTCTTTTTTTTCTCTTTTGTTCTTTTTTTCCTCTCCTTTTTGTTCTCTCTCATATATACGAACTTCAATCCCGATAACATCATTTGAATTTTTATCATATATCCAATTTGTCTTTCTTTTATTGCAAGTGAAATTATCACTCATTGAAATTTGATTGTGCAAATCATGTTTCTTGTTAATGTTAGCCTTAATACGACTTTTGTTTTCTCCTTTTCTTTTTTTTTTTTTTTCTTTTTTTTGTTCTCTGATTCTTTCCTTTTCGTTTTCGTTTTCGTTTTAGTTTTAGTTTTCGTTTTTTCGATGAATTTCAATTAAGAGTGCAAAGGAAAGATCGGTTAGATCATTTTTATAATGAGTCTTGTTTATTTAATAATGAGGAGGAATAATTAATGTCGCGATAAGATAAAGAAAATTTTATAAACGATCGCCGTAATAGTGTCACGATTTTATTATTCATTCTCTCTCCCTCTCTCTCCCTCTCTCTCTCTCTCTCTTTCTCTTCTTTTTTTCTTCTTCTTCTTATTTTTATTTACGACTCAATACTGATAACACGTTGAATTTTTATCAGAACGATTTCGTCCGACATTACGAGCGACATTATCGAAATTCATCAATTACGAGATTATTATATAGTATATAGCGTGTTTTGTCGGTCTATTTTGATAAAAACAAAAGAAAAAATTATTTTCTATCTTTCTTTCTCTCTCTCTCTCTTTTTTTTTTTTTTTCTTTTTCTTTCTTTACCAATGAAATTCAACGTTTTAACCGAGGGAAGACATTTATTTTCTACATTATTCTTATTTATTAATCGCCTTAAGGATAAAAATTTTGAAGGACGAAAAGAAAATAATGGGATATAATAGTAGTCACGATTGCCGACTTATATTCTTATCTTACGTCTTAATCCAGATAACAGAGAAATTGTATTATACTTTGTCCTGATTACTAGTGACTTTATTAAACCTTAATCAGATTCGAGATTATTATAGCATGTTTGCCGGTAGTCTTATTTTAATACAAACATTTTTTTTCTCTTCCTTTTTTTCTTCTTCGTCTGTTTTTCTTTTTCTTTTTTTTTTCTTTTTTTTTTTTTTTTTTTTTTTTTTTTAATGAACTCCAATGAAGGAAAATATGTTACATCACGTTTTTTAACGTAAGATCGTCGTTTATATATATATATCTTTCGTATGACTTATCACGACGGAATATTACGTCACGCTTTATTCATACACAAATATTTATAAGTGTTAACGCAAATGCAATATTTTCAAATCAGAAATAAAATGATTTAAAATACGATTTCCTTGAAATTTTATTATAAGTCGTAATGATAAAAGAAATTTAACGTGAGTTTCTATCGTTATATATCTATTTTCATTTTTAACATTAGAATCTAAAGATATAGATCGTATATGGTTATTTACCTACGTTGTGAAACGTAGAACATTAAAATGTAGTGCTTTTCTTTTCTCTCTCTCTCTCTCTCTCTCTCTCTCTCTCCCTCTCTTCTTCTTCTTCTTCTTTTTTTTTTCTTTTTTATTTATTATCAACATTAATTCATGTAATTACATCGATCATAGTTAACACAAATTGCTTACAATGTTAACAGGTTGCTCACGAATTAATGTTAACCACGAAATCTCTGAGATCCGTCAGAATGACGGATACATTGCAATACGTTTTTCTTCTTCTTCGTCTTCTTCTTCTTCTTCTTCGTTTTTTCTTTTTTGTTTCATTTCCTTTTTTTTCTTCGTATTTTTTGTTTTTCGTACAACATTAATCCATTAAAAATTTGAAATCAATTAGAAATCCAATGCAATGATTTGTATAAATTTTCTATAAGATATGCTATATCTCAACGAATTACGAATGCGTAATTTAAAGAAAAAAAAGAAAAAGAAATAAATAAAAAATAAACGGAACAAACGAATCATCGAATACGATGGACTGCCTAAGTCTAACTCTAAACATCATTGTAGACTTCCCTTACAATCTAATAATCACATTGTTATAACGATCAATCAGCTAGTCTAAACTGATCGATCAAACATATCACCCCCTCTCCCTGCCCATTCGGATTATTCATAACCAAGAAACATAATTCGTTCTAAAATTAAACCGTTCTAATTAAGCCCTGAAATCAATCAATCCTGATTTTCTCTTTTTGACGTATGAATCGACTTGCGAATATTCGTTTCCCTTAATAAACGTATTAAATGAAAGGAGTCATTAATTATTACATACGCGTTTAATGAAATATATTGGATGGAGATAAAATGGAACTCATGAGATATAAGAATCAGACGAAGCAATCAACCGACTAACCATCCACCCTCTTATCCCCTCCTCCTCCTTCTCCTCCTTCTCCTCTTCCATCACCCGATATCATCAGATTTTAAAAGAGAGGTGGAACTAAAGGGATAAGAAAGGAATGTCTCAAACGGCACAATGAGAAATAGGTTCCCTTTTAGTAAACCGTTTTAGTAGCTCTGTCCGCTAAGGGAACGGAGATCAATAAAACAGTGGGAGAAAAAGGACGATTTGAGGGTGGCTCCGGTTTCACGGCGGCGATGCAGGATTGGTAGAAGGAGAAGGGGGGGTTGAACGCGGCGCTTCGTGGTGAGATGGGGTGGGGTGAGTTCGAGGGGGGGAGGGGTGGGAGGGTGAGAGGACGGAGGTTGCGGAGTAAGAGGAGGAGGAGGAGGAGGAGGAGGAGAAGAACGTTCGAACGAGAGTAGGTAGTAGTACCGTAGACGGGAGGACGTAAGGGGGTTGAGAGGGAGAGGATGCGGGACGGGTCGGGTGGACTGGGTAGGATGCGAGGGGTAGGAAGACTACGACACTTGGTTCAATTTAAATGAAACTCGTATTAACGGTGTGAAATCAGTGAATTCAATTAGGCGCGCTTTTATTAATACAACATGATTAATTAAATAATATTCGCGAGATAGAGTGGGGGAGTGATGGTGATGGTGGTGATGGTAGATAAGGGGTAAAGGGTACGGGGGTAGTATTTGGATCGTCGGCCGAAGCGCAAAGGGTTGTCGAGAGTGCGGCAGATGTTCGTGGCGTCGACCGAATTATTAAATATCGTAAGTTGCATGCTTCCTAACGCCGTCGTCACCCTCCCCCACTCTTCTATCGTCGTTCTTCTCCCCTCATCCTCGCTACCCCAAACCCTTCTTCCTTCCTCCTTTACTTCCCTCCCCGTTCCATCCCACTTCCACCTAACCAACCAAACCCCCGGTCGTCCGAGTTCCTTCTTACCCTCAGCTTTCATCTTTTTCCGTATAAATTCTTCCTCCTTCCAAGTTTTTCCTTACGTCTACTACGTTTATTGCCTTTAAACTGCGCATTTGTAAAATGTTATTATTATTTTCGATACGAACGAACGAACGAACATTAACTTTTATTTCCCCTCCTCTTTTAACTACTATTTAATTAACTGCTATTTATTCTTTTGTTTTTTATTTATTTATTTACTTATCCTTTTTCTTTTTGTTTTCTTTTTTTTTTTTTCTTTTTTTTTGTTTTTTTCTCGTTCCACTATGATCCAGATAAGGTAAGCTGGATTTGGATTAAAAAAGGGTAATGAAAGTGAAGAAAAAATGGAAGAGAGACGAGAAACGTTACGAGGTGATCACGTTATGAAATTAAAAAGAGTGATAGCAAAAGGGCTTGATTTAAAAGTTGTTGTAAGTTGTTTAATTAGGAACGATAATTTTATACGTATAAGTTAGTTATTAATTACTACTTTTGCTCAATGTTTTAACGAGCCTGATTGCTTGCTTGCTTGCTTTCTTATGATGGATCGTAGTACACGTATATTCTCATCGTATCAATGTATATACTTATGCGAATGCGATATACATATTACGCGTAAACTTGTATGTATGTATCTATGTAAGGATGCGCGCGTATGTGTGTGTGTGTGTGTGTGTATCACGTATATTCCCCTGTGCTATTAATCGAGTACTTGAAACTTCGTATGAGGACTGTCAATCAAAGCTGGAGTTATTTGTTTGGTATGATGACTATCCTCAACAGGCTCGAATTAAATTTAGGATTTAATATTGTTGATATTATCGTGTTCTAATTTATCGTTCGAAATAAATGTATATATAAAAAAAGAAGAAGAAAAAAAAAAAGACATTTATATCTGTCATTAATAATCGAAAGTAATAAATATATAAATATACTGTAAATATTTTACTGAGTAAATATTATAAATATTGTATAAAGTATTTAGTAATTTTATTTTATTATTATACGTATAAATGTTATTAATAATAATAATAATAATGATAATAATAATAATAATAATAATAATAATAATAATATCTATTATCTAAGTACATTATATATGATATTAAATATTATTAAAATATATATATATATATATACTTTAACAATATTATTGAAATATTTAAATATAATATATAATTACAACGATATAAATAATATTACAGCATTAACATTATATTTGGACTTGTTTTGTAGAAATAAATTTTTCAAAGATCATAATATTCATTCTAATTTGATCTAAAAAAATTTATAATTTCTCCTTTTGAAAAGGAAAGAAAAGACGAAAAAAGAAAAGATAAGAAAAGAAAAAAAAAAAATTACAAAAGAAATTCATTACAATAATTTTCACGTTAGATCCTGAGTGTCAATCAATTGTCATTTAACGTGTTAATTAACTCGAATTCTTGTATTGTATCTCGTAAGAAAATAACAACGAAGATACGAAAGAGATCGTATTAAGTAGGGAAAGAAAAAAAGTACAAGAACAAAGAAAAAGGAAAAGACACCAAAAGAAAAAAAAAAGAAAAAAAGAAAAAAAAGAGAAGAGAAAAAAAAAGAAGAAAATTAATAAAGCAAAAGAAAAACACAACGAAAAGGTAACAAAACGAGACAAAAGGAAACAGAAGGAAGGAAACACAAAAAAAAAAAAAAGATAAAAAGAGAAAAAAAAAGAAAAAAAAACGAGAGAGAAAGAGAGAGAGAGAAAGAGAGAGAGAGAGAGATAAAGAAGGTAAAAAGCAAGCGTTGAATTTGCAAACGTCTTGACAGTATCATTATCCATCTTTTTGTCAAACGCCGTAACTTCCTTCCTTCCGGCTCTTAGCATCGAGCGAGGAACGAACGAGACTCGAGCGTTGCTAAGGTTTAAACAAACTTTTTCAATGAAGATTATATCCAAGTCCGCTAACTACTCGCCGTTTCCCTTGAGGGTCCTGCCAACTTTTTTCATTCGACTAACTTTACGAAACGTCTGCATCAAGAGCCGAAAGAGAGCGAGAGAGAGAGAGAGAGAGAATAGAGAAGAGAGAGAGAGAGAGAGAGAGACTCAAGTATGAGAAAACCAGCCATAGTATAGAAACGAAGAAGATCCCTTGTGGTCTTTCTTCGATGTTAAGTTTATTGCAATCTTAAAGTATATCTCAGATCGAACTAATGGTTATTATATCATCTCATCTAATTAATCAAATGTATATATATATATATATATATATATATATATGTGTGTGTGTGTGTGTTTGTGTGTGTGTAAAAAAGAAAAAAATAAATAAATAAATGAAAAAATGAAAACTAAAAGATAAGGGAAGAAAAAAATTCTTACAAATAATACTAAATATCATTTTTAATATAATACATTGAAATATTTATCGAAATAAGATCTCCATAATTACATACACACACATACACACATTATATATGTATATATAAATACAAAACATACCTAAGTATATAGAAATATGATTATGTTCTCCAATTGAAGAGAGCAGAGATGGTTTATTTCGAACAATGATTCATTCGACACGATAACCGGTCACGAACTAACAAAACCACCTTTACGTACCGTTCTTGTCGTTGATTGATTTTTATCCTTTTTCATATATATATATATATATATATATATATATATATATTTTTTTTTTCCCCCTTTTCTTTGTTTGCTATCTTTCTTCCTTCCATTCTATCTTTCTTTCTCCTTTTCTTTCTTTATTTTCTACGTTCCTTCTTTTAGATCTTTCAGACAGACAGACAGATAGAGACAGAGAGAGAGAGAGAAAGAGAGAGAGAGAGAGACAGACAGACAGAGAGGGACAGAGAGAGACAGTGAAAGAGAGAGAGAGAGAGAGAGAGAGAGAGAGAGAGAGAGAGCAACAGAAGGGATCAGAGAAGTGGCGTCGCCGTCAGGAGCAATGCCAGGAGCTCTCTCGATATGCCCTCACGAGAATAGGCTCGATACTTGCGATTTATCGCTCGTTAGTCCTCAGCGAATCCTCCTTTCGAGTTCTTCTTCTCCATCTTCTTCTTCTTCATCTTCTTCTTCTTCTTCTTCTTCTTCTTCTTCGTCTTCCTCTTATTCCTTTTATTTTTATTCTTCTTATAGTCGAAGTGTCGATGTTCGCCAAGGATAATGACGTTACGAACGATGAGAGAAGGAATGCTCTTTCGTATTCATTCGTTCGTCATCGAAAAGATCGACACGTTTTACGTGTGGAATGAAGCCTTCGAGGCGCCTCCGTAATTGGTGCGTCATTCTTCGATACGTCAAAATACACTAACAGAGTAAGGAATAATAGAGGGGAATGAGATAAGAACTTGGTGGGGCGGGGGGAGGGGGATAAGGAGGGGGAAAGGAGGGATAGATGGGTAAGAGATGAGGATGAGTGCAGGGGAGTGGAGTGGAGGATGGAGGAGGAGGAAGGAAGACGTTGAAAGAAACTGATTAGCAACGCGTGGACCTGTCGAACTCGTACGATAAGTCCCAGACATCTATGAGAAGTGAGTAAGAGAGAGAGAGAGAGAGAGAGAGAGAGAGAAGGAGAGAGAGAGAGAGTGAGAAAGGAAGAAAAAATAAAAATGAAAAAATGAAAAAAGAAAGGAAAAAGAGAGGAAGAGGAGGGAAAAAAAAGAGAGAGAGAGAGAGAAAATCCTCCAAGAGTCCTCCTCCTCCTCTCCTCGCTCGCATCGTTTGACGTTCATTCAAGGCACAAGCATTCGAGGCAGCCTCTTTTCAGCGCCGAGGATAGAATAAGGAGTTCACAATAGGGGCCGTGACGCAGACAGCGTAGATAATTGAACGTTTCAGTGGCTGCCTGCCAGGAGTAATAACGGTATACATACATGCATACACCTGATTGCGAGGGATCAGACACTTCTCTACCTAGTACCGAAGCGAAGTAGAATCTATATATATATATATATATATATATATATATATATATATATATATGTATATATATATATATATATATATAAATGTACATGTATGTATAAGTGTGTTACATTCCATGTCTATGTCTCTATATGGAAGTATATAATATCAAATGTATTGGTGTATTCATATTTCTGTACATATGTATGCGTTTATATCTCTGTGTATGTATGTGTATATGTGTGTATATATATATATATATATATATGCATGTGTGTATATGGCTGGCATTTAAGACGGGAGACGCTAACTCCTCATTTCTCCCACCTCCTTTCCAAACCCCTTTCGACCACTCCTCCTCCTCCTCCTCCTCCTCCTCCTCCTCCTCCTCCTCCTCCTCCTTTTCTTCCTCATCCTTCTCCTCCTCGCCGAAACGTCTTCATTATCTACTGACAAGCTCGTCGACTTTCGAATGGAAACAACATACGGTGAAGTTCGTTGGTCGAATAACGAATCGAATGCATACTACACGTTCGTCTGCATATTTCTGTACGTATACATGTATGTTATGTATGTATGTATGTATGTATTTATGCATGTATGTATGTATGTATGTATGTATTGGTGAAGTTAGTCATGCGAAAGTGAATTTTTGTAATAATACAAATTGGATTTTATTAAATATTTATATCATAATTATTATGATGATTATTATTTAAAAGCGATTAGATATGCACTTTCGATTATACAATAATATTTTTGTAAGGTATGATAATTTTCTTTTCTTTCTTTTTTTTTTTTTTTATTTTTTCTTCAATGAAATAATTTTTCACTTTAATCGTTCTCAATCGTATCGCGTGTTCGTCGATCAAGATCTAATTTATCGTTCATCGATAATCATTGTTGCATTAGTTGTTTATTTTTTTTTTTTCTTTTTTTCTTTTACACGTACAATTATTATTAATATTTATTATTATTAATACTAATGTATTGTTATATTCGTAAATACGAATTTACATTGTGTATTATTATAATATTTAGCTAATTATCGATAATAATCGATATTAACGAAGGACAAATAATTATTAATTAACGAATTATTTACAAAAGGGAATGTGAAGTTAAAAAAAAAAAAAGAAAAACAAAGAAATTTTAATTATCGTAATATATCGAAATTTATTTACAAAATCAATCGATACTTTCAAAGACTAGATTAATAATAATTAATAAACCGAACGCTCTTGTAACACAGTGATATATATATATATATATATATATATATATATAAAATAAGTAAATCAATGAACTTCTCAATCGTATCAACCATCATTTAAATTATACGAATCTATAAATTTCAAAAAAATCAATAAATAAATTTCTTCAAAGGGACAAATTATTCGAACAAACGACATAATCGCAAAAGAAGATTACAAAGAAAAAAAAAAGAAAAATCAATTATTAAAGCATTCCTTACCGATAACATCTTGAATGGGAAATGAATATTATCGTGAAAAATCAATTACTATACCATTATTGAAAATGCCCCCCCCCCTTCCCCCATCGGTCGATTAATTAACAGAAATTATTAACGTTTATTCTAATTAACTTGATCACGTTTAAACGTTACCTCTAATAATTAATAACAAAATCAATTCTCGTTTCAAAAATGTCGTTAATAATTATTAATAATAAAATTCATTGTCGACTGAATTCAAAGGTCTAAAGGTCAATAAATTTATCGTAATATCAGCTATTCGTGATTTCTTAACGGGAGTGGGTGAGGAGGGGGGGAGAGGCTTCAGGGACTCTGGAAGTTTTTGGAATTGAGGTAGAGATTCGGTGAGGGCGGGAGGGGGGTTGATGTGAGTTGGTATGGGTTGGTGGGGGTTAGTACGAGTTGGTAGGTTGTGGGGGTTAGTGGGAAAGATGGGGGCCAGTGGGGGAGGTTGAGGTTAGCTATGGTAAAAAGGGTGGGCATCACATTTAATTTCGGCTTTCCGTAGCCGCAGGAAACGACAAACATTTTGATCAAACATTTGACAAACACTCGTCATCCGGAGCGAGCTCGCTTCGAACGAAACTGCTTCCTCGCGCTTTGACAAATACCAACGAAAGCGACGAGAGACGAGAAAGAGAGCGTGGAAGAGAGAAAAAGAGAGATGTATATATGTATATATATATATATATATATATATATATATATATATATATATATGAAGAGAAAGAGAGAGGAAGAAGGAAAAAGAATCCGCTCGCTGGCTTGTTTTGCTACTGTCTGTGCACCGAAGTTCGTTCGGCTGCATACCTCGGGGCGTTTTATTCCGACCTCCTCCACCTCCTCTACCTCCTCCTCCATCTCTTTCTCTTTCTCTTTTTCTTTCTCCTTCTCTTTCTCTTCTTCCTTCTCCTCCTTCTTTTCTTTTTTTCTCATTGTTCTTTATAATCCTTTCCGTGGTATTTCACTTTTCCCTTTGCAACTGTGTAATGTAATCATTGCCAAATATATCACATTCGAATTTGAAAAAGTATATATATATATATATATATTTTGTTAAACAATTTTATTGCAATTTCTTTTCTCTCTCTCTCTCTCTCTCTCTCTTTCTTTTTTTTTTTTTTTTTGTTTATTGCAAATTTCAAACCTTCCATAAATGACGATGCTATTCGTTTTTCATCTAAATGACTGTGGATTTAATATTGTTATATATTATTTTATTATTGCAATTATAAAAATATTATTAATTATACAATTGCAATGAGTCAACGTTAAAGAGAGAGAGAGAGAGAGAGAGAGAGAGAAAGAAATTAATTATGTTCATCGTAATAATTCGCTATATTAATAAGTTTACGTACGATCGTCACTTTCGAGAAAAAATATATCAATATGGATATTTTTGTTTTATCTTGAACAAAAAAATAATAATAATAAAAACAAACGTAAAGATGCAATTTTTATTATTATCCATTTACGTGAATAAACAAGTTAATCGAAACGTTCGAATCTATTTAAATCATGATCGATTTATTACAAGAAGTATTATATGAAAATGTTACTCGATCACATTCATTTTTGATTCTTACAAAATTTACATCAACAAAAAGCAATATCTTACATCCACAAAAAACGATATCTTACATTCACAATTCGATCGTAATTTTTCTTATTCTCGATTACGATATAAATAATACGTAGCGTTTGAAAAAGAAAAGTAGAAAAGAAAAGAAGAGAAAAAAAAAAAAGAATGACAAATCCTAAACTACGAAGAGAAAAAAAAGAACTTGATTACAATATTTATTGTATTAAAATTAAAAATTACAAATTAACAATTACAAATTACATTGCTAATTGAAAATATTAATTAACTACGAATGCAATTTTTCTTTGATCTCATTTGATCTCTTAGATTCATTTAAACTCATAAAAAAAAAAAAAAAAAAAAAAAAAATAGAAAAAAAAATACATTAAAAAAGGAAATAAATAAATAAAGAAAGAAAGAAAAAAAGAAAGAAAAAAAGATCGAATCCAAGAGGGGTCCTTTGGCGAATCGTAAAAAAAAAAAAAAAAGAACGAAAAACGAAAAACGAACGACAAGGGGGAAGAAAAAAGAAATTAGAAAAAAATTATATCGATCGAAACGAATATCAAAGTTGTTCAACATAATTAATAATTTATATATAATTTATATATAATTTATATATAAAACTTCGGTAAAATCTACGAAAAATTTTCGATCTTTAAACGGCGAATCTTTAAATGGAAACGTCACGATGATCGTGTAAGTGGCTTGTCTAACATTTTGATTAACACGTCTTAGTAGGCGAGCCCTAAGTCGAGTCGAGGTAAAAAAGACTTGAAAAGATTTCTTTAAGGTTTTTAG
>NC_062208.1:1703690-1728690 GCF_912470025.1 Vespa velutina
TTATTTATTTATTTTTATTTTTTTATTTCTCTTCTCTTTTTTTTGTCTTCTTCTTCTTCTATTTTTTTTCTGTTAAATTTCTAAGATAAGAACAATAATTATGCATTAAATGTGTTATTAACTAGCATGAGAATATGTATATATATATATATATATATATATATATATATATATATGTGTGCGTGTGTGTTTTTTTGTTATTCTTTATTTTTTTTTTCTCTTTTAACATTATGTAAAATATTTATCGAAACAAAATAGTCAAGATATGCGGCACGCGGTTTAATGTAAATTTCTTTTTTTTTTCTACTATTAATATATGTAGTAGTTTGTTTGAGTGTACGTATTTACGTATGTAGATGAATATGATGTATTTACTAGGACGCAAAAATATCGTACGATAAGAAAAATAGACTAGGTATTGGATAATGATTAATGATTATGACAATGTCATTTTTAAAAAAAACAAAAAGCCATTATTTGAAATGATTACTATATTATAATGTTAAATAGTCAAGATAAGTAGTGTAATTTTACCATATATACTATTACATAATGATGCAATTTAGTTATAATTATTGTATTAATGTAAATCGATGAGTGTGTGTGAGTTAATGGTTCATTTAAGTTTAAAAAATTTTAAACTATAAGCCATTAAATATATTTATATGTTATATATTATTTTTCTAAAAGTTTCATATTACTATTGCACTGTATAATATCATAATTTCAATGTTTATTTCGATTATTCATTATAAATGAATTTTAGTTAAATACCATTGTTACTATCTTTTTAAGATTTTTTTTTATACCTTCAATCTTTTTCAATTTAATGTTGTCGTATAATTTATACACTTGCATTTTTTCTATATTTATATTTTTATTATATTATTTACAATATATATACAATACTCAATTTATTTTACATGTCTTTAAAACACTTCGAAAACATAATTTATGTGATTGAAAACATTTTTTAACTACATAACGTACAAAATTACGAACATAAATTTATTACGAAACAATTTACTACTCATCTAGATTTTGTGTGTGTGAAAAGGGTTTGAAGAAATCATGATGTTCCGGCGATATATATCGTAATAGGTCAATTATGTCATTGAATTTTGCTGTTGTAACTTGTCTGATATTTTATACAGTGGTATCAATACAATATTTTCGAACATTCTTGGTCTACCCAGACATGGTAATAAATTCAGGACTTTAAATTTTTCAGTTTCATTCATTGATGTCTTATTGAAAATTTCATATTATAAAGAAATATTTTTCATTTCTTTTTAATACAAGGATTTTCAATTATTTGTATAATAATTTCTACAATGACTCACGTTCAAGTGTTTCATCGAAAAATAATTTCTTTTCTTGTTTTTACAAATTGAAATTATATAAAACGGAAAACGACGTTTAAATAATAAAGTCTTCTTTGTACGAATAACTCTATGGAAATTAAAAAAAAAATAAATAAATAAATAAAAAAGAAAACAAAAAAAAAGAGAAAAGATTCTGTTTCAATAATCACTTTTAAACGAGTAATAAATGTTTCATCGAAATATCGTTGCTCAAACAAAGGCACGAATTTTTCGGATAAAGAGGGCGTGTCCAAGTACACCAGAGAGCGTGGCCAGGTACACCAGAGGGCGTGGATAAACCGGAAGGGGGCGTGGCCAAACCGGTAGGGGGCGTGGCCAAGTACGCCAGAGGGCGTGGCCAAACCGGTAGGGGGCGTGGCCAAGTACGCCAGAGGGCGTGGCCAAACCGGTAGGGGGCGTGGCCAAACAGGTAGGGGCGTGGCCAAGTACGCCAGAGGGCGTGGCCAAACCGGTAGGGGGCGTGGCCAAGTACGCCAGGGGGCGTGGCCAAACCGGTAGGGGCGTGGCCAAGTACGCCAGAGGGCGTGGCCAAACTGGTAGGGGGCGTGGCCAAACTGGTAGGGGGCGTGGCCAAACCGGTAGGGGGCGTGGCCAAACCGGTAGGGGCGTGGCCAAACCGGTAGGGGCGTGGCCAAGTACGCCAGAGGGCGTGGCCAAACCGGAAGGGGGCGTGGCCAAACCGGTAGGGGCGTGGCCAAACCGGTAGGGGGCGTGGCCAAGTACGCCAGGGGGCGTGGCCAAACCGGTAGGGGCGTGGCCAAGTACGCCAGAGGGCGTGGCCAAACTGGTAGGGGGCGTGGCCAAACTGGTAGGGGGCGTGGCCAAACTGGTAGGGGGCGTGGCCAAACTGGTAGGGGGCGTGGCCAAACTGGTAGGGGGCGTGGCCAAACCGGTAGGGGGCGTGGCCAAACCGGTAGGGGCGTGGCCAAACCGGTAGGGGCGTGGCCAAGTACGCCAGAGGGCGTGGCCAAACCGGAAGGGGGGCGTGGCCAAACCGGTAGGGGCGTGGCCAAGTTCGCCAGAGGGCGTGGCCAAACCGGTAGGGGGCGTGGCCAAACCGGTAGGGGGCGTGGCCAAACCGGTAGGGGCGTGGCCAAGTACGTCAGGGGGCGTAGCTAAACCGGCAGGGGCGTGGCCAAGTGCGCCAGAGGGCGTGGCTAAACCGGCAGGGGGCGGGCATATACTATATATCTATGTCTGTGTGTTGTCATTTATATTCGTTATAGTCATTTATAGTTATTATACTTGTAGGCAGTAGTAATATACTCAATAGATACGTAGTCAGTAGTCAACAACTTTTACTAGAAGTACAATTTTCTACTACCATAGGAATCACCGCGATTAGATAGACCGTGTTGTGATGATACAATTAACCCTTTGAATACTATGGACGCATATATGCGTGTAGTGAAAGCTATTGATAAAGACTATGGAAGCAAATACGCGCAGAAAATTTTATATATTATGTTTCTGTGTAAACATTAAGTGCAAATTGCGATAACGATATTTTCAATAAGAATTTATTGTTAACGATAATGGCAATTCGTTCTCATCGACGTAATTATTATTAAAAAAAAAAGGGAAAATGAAGAATAATTCTATGTACGTATATATATTTTTTATAGATTTATGTTTCCATTATACATTTATTTATGCATTTATAAATGAATACATATGCATGTACAATGCATATAAATACACATATATAACTATATATATATACATATATGTATATATATATATATATATATCTTACGAATACGATATATGTACGAATAGAGAGATAAGAGTTTCCGAAGTTATCAAGAATGTTTACGAGGACCGTACTTGGAATTAATGGCGGATCTCATAAGCGTGCAGGCAGGCATGTCATATACAGGCGTTTCGCGTGTTGTATGTCGGTGGGGTGTGGGTGTGTCGAGTCAGTGCGTTTCTAAGAACAGGTGGCGCCTAAAGGTCGAATAGAGAAACAGAGAGAGATACACACACAGAGACACAGAGAGAGAGAGAGAGAAAGAGAGAGAGAGAGAGAGAGAGAGAGAGAGAGAGAGAGATAGTGATAGTGATATAGTTAAATAGACATAGAGAGAGAGAGATAGTGATAGTGATATAGTTAGATAGAC
Organism: Vespa velutina; assembly: GCF_912470025.1. Taxonomy (NCBI): domain Eukaryota; kingdom Metazoa; phylum Arthropoda; class Insecta; order Hymenoptera; family Vespidae; genus Vespa; species Vespa velutina. Next base: position 1,707,199 of record NC_062208.1, read on the forward strand.
AGAGAGAGAGAGAGTGAGAGAGAGATAGAGATAGAGATTTGTAGTTTCATTAGGCAGCGGCTGCTGCTTATGACGTCGGGCCCCGGTTGTCTACAACCACTTACATTGCTACTTACCTGCATCGTAAGTAACCTCTCTACTGATTCAACGGGCCTCGAGCTACTATTCGTATACCATGACACACACAGAGAAAGAGAGAGAGAAAGAGAGAGAGAGAGAAAGAGGAACTATAGCAGCTAAGCAAAAAGTATATATATATATATATATATATATATATATATGTGTGTGCTTGTACATGTGTAGGTGTATCTATATGTGTAACACTTACGTTTATATGTTATCCCGCAAGCAATGCACGTAACGTTATCTCGACAAATTTATAACCATTTTCTTTCGAGGCTGTCGCCGAGGTAAGGACCTTTTTGAACGAAGAAGGAAGTAATTCGTTAACTTTAAACACTTATCTATGACTAATACGTAATACGTAAAATACGTAATACTAAATAACTATAACAACATACGAAAAAATATATTTATCATCTATCGTATTAATTTTATTTATACATCCTAGTAATGTTTTATATCATCGTATATCTATTCTCAATGGAGAGAAGTATATCGAGTTTAAAGTTTTAGACGAGAGTTTCTATCTTTCTTTTATTATAGGTAGATGATAAAGAGCGAAAGAGAGAGAGAGAGAGAGAGAGAGAGAGAGAGAGAGAAAGAGAGAGAGAAAGTAATAGAAAATAGATGGACTCCCAGGCGGAATTACATCGAAGACCCTGAAAAAGCGATAGCTTAGAAGTTTCTTCTTTCTTGAAACCTCAAAATTGCCTTTCGAAAGAAAACATCTTCAAAGTTTTGCTCGACCACTTCTCAAATACCAAAGAAAAAGAAAGAGAGGAAAGAGAGACAGAGAAAGAGAGAGAGAGAGAGAGAGAGAGAGAGAGAGGATGAACGAACAGATTCGTGAATGTGGATGTACTAAATTGCAACGTGCAACTATTATCTCAACGATACGACATTTTTCTTGCATGTTCACGAAGCTTTCATCTCCGATGAAAAACTTTCTAGCCATATATAAATATATATATATATATATATATATGTGTGTGTGTGTGTGTGTGTGTGTGTATGTACATGTATATATATATATATTTATGTATGTATATATGTATGTATGTATATGTAGATGTATGTGAAGATCTGAAGTTAGAAGAACCACGAGCCATCTACCCGTCGCATCGCGTATTCATGCATTCGTAGGAAAAAGATGCAGATGGTTGGAGTTATAATACGTGCTCGGATGCATGTTAAGGGCGTAGATGCAGCTGCATCGATTCTACGATTTTTCTCCTCTACTATCACGAATACGAATATATATATACATATAGTTTTTTTTTTTTTGAGCGATGTAAACGCATCGTGTAAAAGGAAAGAAAAGAAAAAAATTATTAAATTCCTATTATAATTAATTCTCCGAATATAACTTGAACGAAACAACGTCATTTGATTTGGATTTTAATTCTGGTGAATTTTTTAAATGAATGAAAGAAAGAAAAAGGAAAAAGAAAAAATAGAAGGAAGAAAGAAAGATCGTCGTTATCGTTGCTACGATCTGTGCAAATTAAAATTTATGAATGATTCAAATTAATGCTTCTAATATCTTCTAATGTAATATTTCCCCTTGCTCGTTTGCTTGATTCTTTTCTTTCGTTTTTCCTTTCTTCTTCTTCTTCTTTTTTTTTTTTTGTTTCCTTTTGCTTCATTTCATTTTTGTTTTGATCTTTAAATCGAATTGAAATCATACATTATCTCATATTTCGTAAGAAAATTTCGATAAAGTTTTTTTTTTTTCTTTTTATTTGCGTCACTTACTCAAAAAAAAACTTTGATTAGCTGTGATCTTGTGCGTTAGGTCAAAAAGGAAAAGAGAAAAAAAAAAAGAAAAAAAAAAAAAACGAAACAAGAGAAAATAAAAGAAAGAAAAGAAAAGAGAAGATACATGTAATTTTTCATCGTCGTATTACATCGTTAAACACAATATTATCATTTCAATTGTAATTAATTTTCTAACGAATTAATTAAAATAATATTACGAAGATTAAATACTGTATCCTAATATTTCTATGATCTTTATCTTTCTTAAAAAAGAAGATCAAGATTTATAATGATCTCAAGTATATATATATGCATACGTAACTATCTTACGTCTTAATAAAATTTCTATCCCGAATAAATACAAAAACAAAAATAAAAATAAAAACAAAAACAAAAAAAACAAAGAAAGAAGGAAAGAAAGAAAGAAAGAAGAAAGTAAAGTAAAAGAGAAATAGAAAAAAGAAAAAAGGATAAAGAAAATCCTACGTCAATAAAAAATACTCGACGTATCAAATCACACGTATGAAATATAAAATATCTGAAATCCCGAAATACATTTATAGACATACATACATATACAGATACATACATACATACGCGTGACTATAGTCAATGTTGCAACATCATAATAATCGACGTGGCTAACAAGATGTCTCTCTGAGCAGTAAGAAACATGCCAATGACTCTTCTTCTTCTTGTCGTTGTTGAATGGCCGCTTAATTTACGGAGTATCTCGTTCGCTCCCTTCTTCCGTTTATGAAGAAGCTCAGACTCGAAGAGTAAGCTTAGACCCGATCGTTCCTTCTTGGACTTGGTCTCTTGGTATCTCTCTCTCTCTCTCTCTCTCTCTCTCTCTCTCTCTCTCTCTCTCTCTCTGTCTATCTATCTTTCTCTCTCTATCTCTATCTCTCTTTGTCTCTTTCTTTCTCGCTTGCTCACTCGTTCGTTCTCTCAAGGGACAGAAAAAAGGTCTCGTCATCCTCTAGAAGGAGGTCCCGTGCTCGATCATCTCTCGCGACGGCTGTATAAATATCTACGGAGCTGCTTATAAAAGATACCCGTAATTGCGGCGCAACACACCGTGGAAGCTTCTTCTTCATCTTCATCTTCATCTTCATCTTCATCTTCATTTTCATCTTCCTTTTCTTCTTCTTCTTCATCTTCATCTTCATCTTCATCTTCTTCCTCTTCGTCTTCCTTCTTCCACTACGATTCGATACTTTACTCTTCCAACGAGTTTCTTTGAAAAGAGGATGGGTTAGGGTGGGATGGGTTGGGTTGGGTTGGGTTGGGGTTGTGGGCTGGAGTGAATACTAGAGGGTGACGATACAGTAACGGGTCGCGCGATTGCGTCACGTCTCATCAGAGATCCGCGGATCAGAAGCGTAAGCACGTACGTCCTTTATATTTGTGTGTCTCTGTATACGTGTATGCATGTATGTGTGTGTGTATGTGTGTGTTTCATGGAGAGAGAGAGAGAGAGAGAGAGAGAGAGGGAGAGAGAGGAACAAAAGGAAGGAAAAGAAAAAAGAAAGGAAGAAAGGAAAAAAAATATCCTTTGACAGGTATAATGATTCGAAGCTGACTTGTCAGGAAATTTCGATTACTCATGTGTAACCGAAATTATTTGTACGTTTGACATCTGCCTCGTACACTATCACCTACAACCCACCCACCCCCTCCACCATGCTCGACCACCCAACCCTCGACGCTTGGATTTTCTATTCTACACGTGATGTTACTCGGGTCATTCGGGTTTATCGTTTTTTAATGATACTCTCATTAGAATTGTAAAATTTCTTCCGAACGGGGGCAGGATTATTTCTCCTGCTTTTTACTTTCTTTTTTCTCCCTCCTTTCCTTTTTCTTTTTTTTTTTTTATTTTTTTTTTATTTTTTTTTTTTTTTTTATTCTTTTTTTCTTTTCCTTGCAAAATTAATTACAACAACGAGACACGTCGTATGTGACGATGAGAAAAGAAAAATGGAAAAGGAAAAAAAAAAGAAAGTAAGAAAAAGATCAATGATTTAATTTATTACATTTTATTTCACATTTGTTAAATTGAATTAAATTGAAATAAAATTGATCCGAATTATAGATATGTTTTTCCATCTTTTGAAACATCTTGACGTATACGAGTTTGATTATTGATTTAACTTTCCTAAAAAAAAAAAAAGAGAAGAAATAAATAAATAAAGAACAGAAATAAAAGAAATATTTGAAAATAAAATTAGAAAAAAAAGAAAAGAAAAAAAACAATAAAAATCAAAAAAAGAAAACAAACGAAAAAAAGAAAGAAAAACAGAAAAAAAAAATAAAAAGGAAGCATATAAAATTCTTTGGTAATATCGTGCAGCCGAATGCACCAGAAAAAAGCACGGATAACGTTTGAAAGGAAAGACGATGGGTTGATGGTAGGGAGGAGGAAGAGAGGGGGGAGGGAAGATAGCGAGCGAGTTAATTTCATAGCTGATCACCCCGGGTAATCCAAGCAGGGGCGACGTCATTGATGCGGAAAACAAAGCTGCAGGGTGCTCACAAACTCACCCCTCACGAAGCTTTTCCGAGTCGTACGTCATAAGTGCTACCAAGCTAGATTCATCATCTTAGTTGAGCAGCTTCCATCGAGTTTATCCACTTTTTCTACCCTCGACAAGAGCTTGACGGGAATCATTCCGCTCGAAGACACCTTTCCCATGATTTTTACAAAACACGCTCATCTACATATTTTCTTACAGTATTTATTATAAATAACGAAATATACTTTTTCATTATTATATTATTTTCATTCAAAATAATAATGATAATATGCTATCATTCTTATTCATAATTATAATTATGATTTTTACTTATAATAATAATAATAATAATAATAATAATAATAATAATAATAATAATAATACAATGTTAATTCATATATTAATAACATATAATAATTATAATCTCTGATTATATCTTAAATGATAATAATAATAATAATTCTTATTCAAAATAATAATGACAAATCTTAACCCACAATATTAATATAAATAATAACAATAAATAATAATAATAATAATAATAATAATAATAGTAATAGTAATAATAAAGTTCAATAATATCAATCTAATATGAAATAATAGATATTAATAAATAATTCATAATACAATTCATATATAAAATAATAAGAATAAATAAGAATAAAGTTTAATAATATCAAACAAATATGAAATAATATATATATATATATATATATATATATATATATATATATATATATCACAAGTAAATATATATATATATATTAATGAAAATAATAATTCATAATATTAATCATATATAGAAAATAATAATAAGATAAACGAAAGCATTTTAGTGAACAACGTAGATATAAATATTACAAAAGTCACAATTCAAAATTTAACGCGAAGCACGTAAATCCCATAACAGAGAAAGAAAAAAACAGAAAGAGAGAGAGAGAGAGAGAGAGAGAGAGAGAGAAAGAGAGCGAGAGAGAGAAAGAGAGAGACAGAAAAAATTTAGCATGACCATTGAAAGAAAGAAAGAAAGAGAAAGACGTAAAAGGTAGTACGTGGGGCGTGAGCAGCATACACACCACAGGACCCTAATGGTGCCTGCTTACGAGTTGATTTATTTATCGGAGTGGCAATACCACGACGAATCCACCCTAAGAGCAGCTAAGATTAGTGTTGCCCTCGTGTGTATCTTTCTCGCGGCTCTATGGACGCATAATAGACACGCGTGATAGACGAGTAGAGAGAGAGAGAGAGAGAGAGAGAGAGAGGGATAAAGAGAGAGCGTGTCATGCTGAGAAAAAGAATTCGAGCTTGTTTCCATCTACTATATAGTAAATCTTATTTACATTTGACGCGTTTTATGTTAATATCGTTTAATAAAAGAAAAAAAAAAAGAAGAAGAAGAAGAAGAAGAAGAAGAAAAGTTAGAAAAAAATGTGACTGTTGACAGATATTACAAAAAGACAAAAAATAACAAGAGAAAGATAAATAAGTATCGTATATTTATTTATTATAAGTGAAACGTAATTATGTATATTTATTATTGTTATTATTATTATTATTATTATTATTATTTTCTTTTTTTCTGTTCTTTTTTTGTTACGTTTTTTTTTTTTCTTTTTTAGATAAAATAAGAATAATACACGTTTTTAATAATATTATTGAGTAAAGAAAAAAAGATAGAAAAAAATCAAGCGAGAACAAAAGAAAAAACAAAAAAGGAATTAACTGGACCCCTCCATGGGAGCATCTCTCGTAATATTATTTAACGAGGTGGATTACATGAAAATTAAAGGAGGAAAAAAGAAAAAAAAAAAAAAAGAGAAAATAGAGAAAAAAAAATAATAATAATAATAGAAAAGAAAGAAAAAGCGAAAATTGAGATGACGGGCGATGAATATTTTTTTCATTTTTTTATCTTTTTCATTTTTTTTTTTTTTTCTTTTCTCTTTTCTTTTTTCTTCTTCTATTTCTCAATATCGCATTTATTAAACAACTTTGCGCAAGTATCTTTTTTGTTTTATCTTCTTCTCTTCTCCTTTCCTCTCCATTCTTTCCTTTTCTTTTCTATTCTTTTCTATTTTTTTTTTTTTGGCTTCTGTTTTCCCTTTTGCTCTTTTTTTTTTTTTTTTTTTTTTTTTTTTTTTTTTTTTTTCAAAACCACGTATGTTGCACCAACGTCAGGACGTCGATCACGTATTACCCACACTACACACCATACGATAATCGCTCTTGGGAGCAAGCAAGCTACTCGGCATCAGAATCACGTTTCCTATAATCTCCGGTAATCTCATAAATAATGCGAGGACTACGTGCTATCCGCTCGTTCGCCACGTATGAAAGGTAGAATTCTCGTGTACGTACATTAAGCACTGTCCTCGCGAATTAATTTTCTCATAATTTCCTTTTTCTATTTTTCCTTTTTTTTTTCTTCTTTTCCTTTGATCGTTTTGCTTTGCTTTGTTCCATATTTTTTTTTTTATATTATTATTATTATTATTATTATTATTATTATTATTATTCGATCTAAGCAATTTACGATTGATACAAATATTTGCAAAATATATAATCTATATTATCTTTCTCTCTCTCTCTCTCTCTCTCTCTATATATATATATATATATATATATATATATTTATTTATTTATTTATTTATATATATACATAGAAAGAAAAAGAAAAAAGAAAAGAACAATAGAAATTATTATCTCTGGAATGCTTAAAAGAATAATATAAAACATTTTTCTTTATTAAAAATAAAAAAAATAAAAAAAATATATATATATATATATAGAGAGAGAGAGAGAGAGAAAGAGAAAGAGAAAGAGATCGAAATCACAAGTAAATCTCCGGATAGGCAATTCCCCAATAACATTTGACAATGACTCTCGAAGGTTGACTATCTCTTTTTTTTTCTGTATTTGAAAAAAGAATTAAAAAGAGAAAGCAGACCGAGTGAATGAGCGAGAGAGAGAGAGAGAGAGAGAGAGAGAGAGAGAAAAACGAGAAAACTCGCAATCGATTCCGGTACATACAAAAGCACGTGTACGTACATAGGGAACGTACAGTACGATGACGTAGAGGATGCTGGCGAATGACCACGTCGTCCATATTCCCTGCTCGACCTCGATTTTCATTCCATCTCTCTCTCTCTCTCTCTCTCTCTCTCTCTCTCTATATATATATATATATATATATATATATATATATATATTTCTCTCGTTCCCTTGTTCAATTTCATTGAGGGTGGGAAAGAGAAAGAATAGAAGCGAGAGATCACCGTGCGAGCGGATTGACCTCACGATTTGACGGTGTGCAAACTGGCTCTGGCCAATTATCCGCAGTTTCCCCTCTTTTTCGGATTTCATGCCCATTGTATATCTGGCAACCCTCAATGCCAGTGAGTACTGGGACATCATACCATGTAAAGGTTGTACACACACACACACACACGTTAAAATTTCTCCCTGCATTTAATCTACGATTATTCTATGCAAAACGAATCTTTCGTAGAGTAACTTCTACTTTTTAAAAAATTAATAAAGAATATATATATATATATATATATATATATCACGAAACATTACTAATATTGAACTTCACTTCTCGATTAACAATTCTTGATTATTTGAAAAATGTATCTAGATATTTAGATATTCAATTATGATATGCAGTAAAATTTATATCAATCTATCTATGTGTAAATATATATATATATATTATTGATATTATTATATTTATATTAATTACATTTTCAATCATATTAATTTCATTTACTGGAATTGAAATAAATATGATTAATTCCAATTAAATGACATATTAAATATAATGAACTTAAGATTTAGTTTATAATCGGAAAACGAGACAAAAAAAAAAAAAACATAAAAGAAAAAAAAAGAAGAAAGAAAAAGAAATCTATAAAGATGGACGTGCAAAATTCTGATACGATTTAACGATTAAATATTCTGACATGATGTATTAAAGAAACATTAGATTTTATTTGTTTCATAATCACGCATAATAAAGATACCTATGTGTCTTCCAAAAAAAAAAAAAAAAAAAAAAAAAGGAAAGAAAAAGAATATAAAATATCAGGCAGACTGTTACGATAGGATAAAAAAATCAAGGAAAAAAGAAAAAATCAAACGAAACAAAATGAACGAAAAGATAACGAAAAAGAAAAAGAAAAATATAATACATATATATATATATATATGTATATATATATAAATTCAACGAGAAAAGGTCTTCTTCCCGATGTATAATACATATATACATACATACATACATAGAAAGATTCAGAAAGAGACAAGTCTTGTCTTTCTTGTAGAGAAAAGTCCTTCGACGTTCCACGTCGTTCCCTCGTTTCTCGCGAGGACATGGAACTCCTTGTCGAGATCCTTTCAATATGTACCTATGTATACAGAGAGAGAGAGAGAGAGAGAGAGAAAGAGAGAGAGAGAACGAAAGAAAAAAAAAGAATGAGAGGAAAAGAAAAATGAAAGAGAGTAAAAGCAAGAGAGAAAGAGAGATATGTATGAACGAATAGGAAAGAGTGAAATAAAGAAGAAGAAAAGAGACAGAGAGAGAGAGAGGGGGGGGGGGGGGGAGATAAAGAAAAAGATTTCTGTCACACGGAAGCACTATACTCCGAGAATGAAAGTAGGGGACAAAGAGAGCATTTTATTATCGAGTGGAAGAACTCTGGTCCTCTTCTCTCTTTCTCTCTCTCTCTCTTTCTCTCGTTTTCTTTCTTTTTCTTTCTCTTTCTTTCTCTCCATGCGAATCTTCCATCGGATCGGCTGCAATAATATTTTCTCGTGTCTCCGTCGTAATATTGCCAGTTAATTTATGTCGTGCTGCACTTAACGGTTCCCCGCAAGAGCAATTTTAACCCTCGTTCCTTTTCACTTCCGGAGAAACTAATGCGACCTTAGTAGATATACTAAATGTTGGATAGATATGAATTCTTATATATGTACGTATGTACGTAGATAAATATATGCGTGTATACATGTTACATATATATATATATATATATTTAGTTATGTATTAATATATCAATTCTGTTTTAATCATTTTTCTGTTTGTTTATATATCTTATTATATTATTGCAATTATTTTTATATTACGTTTTATATTGTATATAAGTGTAATAATTAGCTGTTTATCTTATATAATATATATATATATATATATATATATATATATATATTGAATATAAATATATATATATATATATATATATATATATATATATATATATACGTTTATATATACATATTATATGATTTACATGATTTATCAATATAATTGAAAAAAGATCGTAAAAAGGAGATTCTCGAGAAGGAACGAAATCGATGTTTGAATATCTTTCAAAGAAAAAAAGAAAAAAAAAAGAAGAATGTAAAAAAAAAAAACGAAAATGAAAAAGAATCTATCAGCCGACGTATATAAATATTTTATCTTCTTTCGTTTATAATTATTACTGTTCGACGAGTTAAAGCAATAATAATACATAATCGTTTCGATCGTTCAGAGATTGATTAGCCAAAAATAAATAAATAAAACAAAAAAAAGAAAGAAAAAAAATAGAAAATAAAACGATTATCTCTTATCATCGATATGTCAATGACGATCAATCCAAGAGAAATATGTTTAATCATTTATAGATACATACATACGTACATATATATATATATATATATATATATATATATATACATACATATATACATATATTTATATATACATTTATAATACAGGATGTTCAAAAAGTATGAGATCAAACTTATATTACGTATTATTGATGTCATATGAATGAAAAGAGTTCATATCAAGTGAAAGAAAATGTTTCATTATAAGGATTTCAATTCATTCAATTAAATATTACATTAATATATCATTTCAAATGAAAAACATATTATTAGGAATAAGTTTGTATTATGAACTTTCTTCATTTATTTGATCTCTGTAATACGATTTGTATAAGTTTGCTCCCATACTTTTTCGACATCCTATACACACGCACACACATATATATATATATATAAACATATAATATATATATATATATATATGTGTGTGTGTGTGTGTATGTGTATACACGAGTAAACGATCATAATATGCATAACCGTATAGCATGGTTCATGAATAAAAGTGCGAATAGACGGACAGTGCACGAGGCATTAGCGGAATAACACGGCCGTTATAGCGAGTATGTTGAACACGCTCGACGGTTCTGTGAAATTTCATCTCTGCCGTGCACGGTTACCAAACGAAGTGTACAGAGTACCTAGAGTGAGATAGAGATAGATAGATAGATAGATAGAGAGAGAGAGAGAGAGAGAGAGAGAAAGGGGTTGAGATAGAAGAGAAGGGGTTGAAGGGGTGAGGGGTACTTAATTTTCATTTTACGCTGACCCGCCAACTAGCTTTTTGTCTCTCAAACAATCGGGCGTTTACCTATAATTTTCGTTTGCTATATAGTTCGCACCATGAAATAATTTATAATCCGTAGGTGAACGTACGTGATTCTACGTACGTACGTACGTATGTACTTTCATTCATTCGTTCGTTCGTTCGTTCGTTCGTTCGTTCGTTCGTTCGTTGAAAATTACGAGCTCGGAAAGATGACCTTATCGCTTTAATTAATCGTTACGCTATTACCAGTTAAAAATTTTGATATATACTTTACGGGAATACGAATTATGACCTTGGCGATTATGTATATTATTATAATTTGTGAGGGCAAAAGGGAACAAATATTGGCGGAAGAGTGGGGAGGGGCGGAGGGGCGGAAGAGGACTTACCGAGATTGAGATTTGAATTTTTTTATATTTTATGAAATTGTCTTTTTCTTTTTTCTTTTTTTTTTTTCCTTTTGTTTTTTCTTCTTCTTTTTCTTTCTTTCTTTATTTCTTTCTTTTCTTTTCTTTCATTCTTTATTCTGCTTCCTTTTTTTTTTACTCTTAAAAGTCCTCTATATACAAAGATAGATAATAAATAATAATATATTAATGGATATAAATAAACAGTAATTTGTAATAAATAGTAATAGTTAATTAGATGGTAATAAATATCATATTATAATAAATTATTTCGTATGATTGAATAATTACTTAATAATTGATTAAACAAGCGAACAAACAAACGAACAAACAAACAAACGAACGAACAAACAAATAAATCAATAAATAAATAAATCCAATTCGACAAAAAATATTCGCATTCATTAACGTATCATCGATCAAGTTTCAATAACAAAAAAAAAAAAAAAAAAAAAAAAAAGAAAAAAAATGCATAACAAAAAATTCCTTAATTAACGTCAATGAAAATACATAATAAAGGATTACCGTATCGTTGTCGATGAAAAATATAAGGAAAAAAAATTCAAGAACAAGATGATATTTATATTATTATCTTCGTTCTTGTCATCATCCTTGTCATCCTTATCGTCGTCGTCGTTGTCATCGTCATCGTCGTCAACGTCGTCGAATTCCAGTGGGTTTCGTAAAAAAAAAAAAAAAAACCAGAAGGAAACAAGGTTTCGGAGGGAAAAAATGGGGAAAAAGAGGGGAAGAGGAAAAACGCGTTAAATGAAAAACAGCACCCTCGTGCAGGCCTCTTCGGGGACGGACGTTGCTTGTTCGAATGTAACGAAGAGAAAGAGAAAGAGAAAGAGAAAGAGAAAGATAAAAAGAGAAAGAGAAAGAGAAAGACAAAAAGAGAAAGAGAAAGAGAGAGAGAGAGAGAAAGAACAACAACTAGTATGTTATAGCTCGAGAAAGAGAGGGAACGAAGAGGAGAATGAAGAGTAGGAGGAGGTGGAGGAGGAGGATGAAGAGGATGAAGTGGATGAAGAGGAGGAGGAAGAGGAGGAGGAGGAGGAATGGCAAAACATGAACGCGTCGACGTGTCGTAACGCATATTTTCTCGCGGCTCCGGGTAATCATAAAACTCAAACCATTCAGATTATATTTATATATATATATATATATATATATATATATATATAAAACTGAAGCATGCCGTACTGCACTTTTCCAAGCGTGGTGCATACAATGCAAAAGTTCTCGCTTTGAATACAACGGTGTTAGGACCGGCAATAAAGAGTTTTGATAAACGCACCGAACAAGCTGAAAGACCGCCTCCGTTACTGGTTGGTTGGTTGCTTGCTTGGTTGTTTGGTTGCTTGCTAGCTTACTAGCTTACTAGCTTGCTAACTTGCTTGCCTATTCCATTGGTAATGGCGATAACCATTACTACAACCAATATATATTGTCACATTGTGCTTTGTCTCGTTATACGATGTTATATCGTGTGTGTGTGTGCATGTGTGTGTGTGTATGCCCTCGCACGTCTGTGTGTATGATATCTTTGAGATCTTTGTTTTTGATTTTGCTTTTGCTTTTGCTTTTGTTTCTGTTTACTTTTCTCTTTTTTAAATTTGTCAATTGTAAAAATGAACATTTATAGAAGGAATTGTAGACGGAAAGAAAGAGAGAGAGAGAGAGAATAATATATATAAATATTAAAGAAATCGATTAACAATTAAATACAATTGTTAATGAATATATGTAAAATACAAATCGGCCGTTTAATCTTTCAAAATAAAAAAGGAAAAGAAGAAAGATAGAGAGAAGACAAAAAATATAGGAAAAAGTAAGCTCAACATACGTATATCGTATCAATAGAAAAAAGAGACAGAGAGAGAGAGAGAGAGAGAGAGAGAGCAAAGAAAAAAGAAAAAGAAAAATGAAAAACAAAACGAAGAACAGTTCGTTATTTGATACTAAAAAAGAAAGGAAGAAAAAAAAGCAAAAAAAAAAGAAAAGATAACTAGAATAAAGAGAAGAAAGAACTAGGGGAGAAAAAAATGATAGGGTATTAGAAAGAGTGTAAAACGATTCGGTATTACGTAAAAACTAAAAATGAATGAAAGGAATAATCACAAGCGGAATTTTATCTACATATATATATATATGTGTGTATAGAAAATAGAATACGAGAAAGGTATAGGAGGAATAGGTGGAAGAACTCTGAAAGAGAGAGAGAGAGAGAGAGAGAGAGAGAGAGAGAAAGAAAGGTTGAACGGGGGTGGTAGGATTGAGGATGGGGATCGGAGGAGGAGGGGGGATGGAACAGAGTGGGACGATGTTGTAGGCGACAAACTCGATGACGCACGAGAGGAATTAAAAAATTCCATATAACGATAAAGAAAACGAGTGGGACGTTTTCGCAGTCGACTGTTCTCTATGCGTTTTCCTCTCTTGGCGCCAGTATTGTCGTCCCTCTCCCTCACTCTCATCCTCACTACTACCACCACCACCTCCATCTCCACCACTACTATCGCTATCACGACCACTACCAACCATCACCATCAACACCAACAGCATCAGCAACAACAACAGCATCAGCATCAGCATCAACAGCAGCAGCAGCAACAGCAACAGCAGTAGTAGTAGTAATAGTAGTAGTAGTAGTAGTAGTAGTAGTAGTAGTAGTGGTGGTAGTAGTAGTAGCTGCACCTCCACCTCCACCTCCACTTTTACCTCTGCCTCCGCATCTCTACCACCCTGCCTCTTATACTACTCCTGCTCGTTGCGTTTGCAGCTCGTGACAATGCACCGGTGGCTTTTTCATTTGCCCGGGAAAAACGAATGAACGACAAACGGCGAGAACACGTCGCGTACATGAATACACGAGCGGCCCGTTTATGCCGACTCATTCTCTCTTTCCCTGTGTCGTCACTATACCGACTGCTGCTAGCACGTATTAAAACAAATCATTGCTCTCTACCGAATAATGTTCTCCATACTGCAGTCCGCATCCTATTTTCACGATCCGCTTCAAATGTAAATGATTTATTCTCTCTCTCTCTCTCTCTCTCTCTCTATATATATATATATATATATATATATATATATATATCTTTCTCTCCCTTTCTCCCTCCCTCTCTTTCTCTCTTTCACTCTCACTTAGAATTCTTTTTTTTATTTCTTTTTTTTTTTTTTTTTTATGTTTTTCCATTGCAAAACGCTGCACAAAATTTGAATATTTATCTTCCCTCGCTATCTCTCTCTCTCTCTCTCTCTCTCTCTCTCTCTCTCTCTCTCTTTTTTCTTCTCTTTTTCATACATGAAAATATATTTACCAGGTTGATTTAATAAAAAATTTAATGGAAAACTTAGAGAAATACTCGGGTCCCGGTTGTCGCAATGAAATATCGTCCGTGTTACGCGTTAGGACAAAGGGATTCATTCATTCATTCGTTTTGATCCTGTACATGCATACACACACACACACACATACGCGCGCGCATGCACGCACGTACGGTTAACAAAGAAAATTTCATTATTTTAATTACATGCACAAGAAGTTTCATTAGATAATCATTTTATCTACGAAATAATAATGCTCGTACATTCTTTTCTTTTTTTTTTTTTTCTTTTTTTAATTTTTTTTCTAAAAATCAATTAGCCTAGACGATTTTACGAATTAGGAATGAATTCGTTCGTATGAGAAAATCTCTCTCTCTCTCTCTCTCTCTCTCTCTCCCCTCATACACACAAACACACAGACACTGTATCACGTCTACGTGTCTACATTTATCCTTTTCACTCTTTAATCTCGACAATATACTATATATAGTATAGCACGATGCATTTTCGAGGACGATCGAATGTGTGTGGGAGTTCAATACCGGTGGACAATACTTTAACTCTGTCCTCGTTTGTGTATTTGTTCCTCTCTCTCTCTCTCTCTCTCTCTCTCTCTCTATCTATCTATCTCTGTGTACGTCTGTGAAAGTTTGCATTTATATGTGTTCGTGTGAGTCGATATACAAGTCGGCCAAATGACAACACGTTGTATCACACGATGGATATACACATCTGCGTCAAGTCGTCATCCCGGGGCTACTATATCTCTCTCTCTTTCTATATATATATATATATATATATATATATATATATATATATATATATATCTTTCTCTCTCTCTCCCTCTTTCACTCTTTGTATGTCCACTGTATTTTGTTATACAGTGAGTGGAATCATCGAACGATGAAACGCCCAGTAACTGCATTAACAATGCTACTAATTCGTCCGATACATTCTCTCTTTCTTTCTTTCTCTGTCTCTCTCACGCACACAACCCTCTCAAATGGCGGTGATCATGGTAGTGGTGGTGATGGTGATTGTGATGGTGGTGATGGTAGCGGTGGTGGTGGTGGTGGTGATGGTGATAGTGATAGTAATGGTGATGGTGGAGTAGGATGAGGTAGTCCGATCCACTTTTCGGAACTCGAAAATCGAAATCCAACGCACTCCTCCACTCTATGCGGTCCACGAGCACTCGTTTTCCATCGGTCGTTAAAACGGTTAAAACGACCACAGAAACGATACGTCACTCCTCCGATGTTGTTCACGGAACAGCCACGCTTGTCCCCTAACACGATTGCCAACCAATCGTAATCGTTGACTCCCGATTTTCATTTGGACCACCTATCGAGTAATGAAATTGAATTTATTCCTATGTTTCTTCTCTCTCTCTCTCTCTCCTCTCTCTCTCTCTCTCTCTCTCTCTTTCTTTCTATCTGTATGTATATCTATCTCTATCTACTTTTTGTCTTTCTCTATCATCCTGCGAACGACGATCGAGATCGATTCATTATCAATTATTTGTTATTTCTTTCTTTTTTTTTTTTCAAGATTATTGAAAAAAAAAAAGAAAAATAAGAAAATTCATACTAATCGAGTCTTCTCGTAATACTCATACTCGATTGATTCTTTCGTTTTACGTATTGTTTGTCTTTTTTTTTTTTTTTTTTTTTTTTTGTAAATTGTTACGCACTATTTGATATTTAAAAATTATCAGAGATTTTAGAATTGACTACTTAAATTATTAATCGAGATCATTCGTTCCTACGTATTATCTATTATTACTATTATTATTATTATTATTATTATTATTATTATTATTATTATTATTATTATTATTATTATTATTAGATAATAATGATATGTAATTAATTAACATAGGAATAGTTACGAATTAGAATTAAATTTTATTTCATTTAATCAATCGAATGTAGATCGTTCTAAACAAAATTTCTATCGTTCAATACGTTTCTCGATCCTATCTAATATTAATACAATCGAAAATAAAAGAAAGAAAGAAAGAAAAATAGTTTGTAAAGAAAAAAAAAAAAAAAAAAAAAAAAAGAAGAAGAAATGTCTTCAGAAAGAATAAATTTAATATTATTTACAGCTATTTCGTAGACAGTTTAACTCTTATCAAGATACGAGGATCAATAATTTTCTTTTACTGTTTTTATTTTATAAAAATCGACATCTTAAAGTGTAAGTACACAAAAAATGATTTCAAATGAATATCAATAAAAATCAATACAAACAAAATCTTGTCGATAATTAAGATGGTTAATAATTTATTAAACTATTTACAATTTCGATCAAAATATTCAGACAAATATAATACGCGCACACATACACATACACACAAACATATATTAATCAGTGACGTGATAAAAGATATCTTTTACGACGCTAACAATGAATTATTCTGTTGTTTCTCTCTCTCTCTCTCTCTCTCTCTCTCTCTTTCTCTATCTATCTATCTCTTTTCTTAAAAACTTTTACATATAATAACAAACGAATATATACAATGAAGAAAACTATGAAAGATCCTATGAGTTATTCGTTGTTTTGTATAATAAATATAATATTATTATAATTATAATTACCAAAATATAATATTATTGTCATTGAAAGAGTGGAAAACAAATTTTCCGCGTCGTATAACGCGTTTTCTCTTTTAATAGAGAAAGTATGTCATTTATCTAAGATCATTTAAAAATACTTTCAACAGAGATATCCCGTTGTGATTTATCGTAGGACACGATCAGGAGAAAGCAAGCAAGTAAGCAAGTAAGCAAGCAAGCAAGCAAGCAAGCAAGCAAGCAAGCAAGCAAGCAAGCCAACCAGCTAACCAGCCAACCAGCCAATCAGCCAACCAGCCAAGCCAACTAGCCAAGCCAGCTAGCTAGCTAGCTAGCTGGCTTAGCAAGCAAACGTTAGAGTTAATCGTGTTGTCACTTTTTACTTGTAACGAAACACAAACATACATATACTATGTTACGTATCCTTTGAAAATATCAAAGAGAGAAAAAGAGAGAGAGAGAGAGAGAGAAAGACTTTTTTTCTTTATTCCACAACTAGAAGATACTGCATGTACGTCGGCGCAATAGTTTACGCCGATATAAACGTAGTCGGTTGTAGGATCGAGGCAAGAGGAAGAGAAAGAGAAAGAGAAAGAGAAAGAGAAAGAGAGAGAGAGAGAGAGAGAAAAAGAGAGAAACGTTATCCTATGGCTGCTACGGGTCGAACTGAGAGTAGCTCCCCACTGTTGAGGCAATGAATACGAATAGGATTGGAGATACGATCTCTCTCGGGATGCACGCTATGGAGGGGTTAAATTAAATGATTTGCATAAGTAGGTGGGTGTCGACACTGGCAAACATTGACAAACGCGTGTGCTCCGAAACACTCTCCCTCTCTCTCTCTCTCTTCTTCTTCTCTTTATTTATATATATATATATATATATATATATATATATATATATACATATCTCTCTCTCTCTCTCTTTCTCCCTCTGTTCTTTGATCAAACCTAAGGTAGAAATAAGAATAACGATATATATCCTATCGAAAGAATATATATATATATACATGTATATATATACATATATATTATTATGGTTAATGAAAACACAGAAGGACATTCATACATTTAAAGCTATACGTTCAGAACAGATAAGAGCAAGCTCTACACTGGCACGAGTCGACACGTGTCGGAATCGACTGCTAGTCACTGATACAGGCGTTCGCAATTACTGTACACACGTCACGCATCGTCGAAAAGCCTTCGTGCTTCGTGATAGACGCGTCAAGGCTTATTTTTTTTCCTCTCTTTCTCTCTCTCTCTCTCTCTCTCTCTCTCTCTTTCTCTCTTTTTCTCTTCCTCATCCCACCCCCACTTCCCGCACCCTTACACCACACCTCTCGTCTAGCATCGTCGTCTACAACAACTCCTCCCTCCTTCTCGTCCTTCCTCCCCCCTCCCTCTTCTTCTATTTCCCTCGCAAAACCTGCACGAGTTAACACGCGTCCGTTCCGTATCGTGTGTTCAACGTTGCAGAAAATTTTCGAAAGGCTTTTATTGCCCTCCCTCATCCCCCACTCAGTCTTAATCGTCCTTAGGCTTAATGTCCCTTTTTGGATTTGGTTTATCATCGATATAAATTTTCTTCCCTTTTTCTTTTTCTTTTTTCTTCTCTCTCTCTCTCTCTCTCTCTCTCTCTCTCTCTGTCTCACTCTCTTTTTATCCTCATTCTCATCTTCAGCTTCATCTTCATCTTCATTTTCTCTTTCCTTTTTTTTCTCGTTCATTATTTATCTTCTCTCTCTGTTTTCATTTTCTTTCTCCCTTTTTTTACTTCACCATCACGTGATTATCATTAATATTATGATTTTAATCACGTTCATTCTCTATTCCGACATTATATTGTAATATGACTTGAATCTATTCATTGAATAGATGAATACAATGTAATTACAAATGTAATTTTGGATTTTATCGATTGATATGATTGAAATAGTTAAAGACATTAGAACATGTATAATAATAATATATTTGATATGTAATATTTGATAGATCTTCTCTCTGTTCTATTTCTAATTCTCTTAGTCCTCATTTTTTTTCTCTTCATTTTCCTTTTTCATTCTCATATTTTTTTTCTTTTCTTCTTTCTTTTTTCTTTGTACCATCGTAAATATCATTAAGATATTATTAGAATTAAACATACTTAATATCTATCCCTTTTTCTAATTCACGATTATTCCATTTTAAATCGTTTTTAATGAAAATTGTAACTTGAATGTATATATTTGTAATTCGATTGATACGATTAAAATAGGATCTTATCGATTGATACGATTAAAATAGAAAGAGATATTGAGACACGTGTAACACGTAAATATTTGATAAATAATAGATCCTTTTTTTGTTCCGTTTAATGTTCGATAGTTTGGCATATTATTTATTTGCTATTACTGAATTTCAATGTAACTTATAATGTGTCCATTCGTAACATCGATCTTTTACGTTTGATACGATTGAAAGGAAAAAAAAAAAAACAAAAACAAAAAAAAAGAACGAAAAAAAAAGAAAAAGAAACAAAAAGAAATTTTACCAACGAAGATAGACAAATAAATACTTCACGAGTGAAACGACAAATCTTTTTTTTATCCTCTATTAAGTCGTACATCTAATTACGTTACTAATTATTTATTTTCAACGTGGCTCTAAATATATACACGTAAATATTACGTGCCGATTGATAATGCACGTAATGGTTTAATTTTACGAATCGTGTATTTCGAAAAAAAAAAAAAAAAAAAAAAGAAAAAAACAGGAAAAACGAAAAAAAAAAAAAAAAAAAAAAAAAAAGGAAACGTAAATTTTAACAAACGTGATATTTGAAGAAAAAGAAAACAAAAACGAAAAGAAAAAAAAAGTGAAAGAAAAAAGGAGAAAAACAGAAGAAAAAAAAAGTACTCGACAAAACGAAGGGAGGGAAAAGAAAAAAAAGAGAGAGAGAGAGAGAGAGAGAGAAAAAAAGAAAAGAGACGCGATCGCACTTCGTAGGACTTACTTTCAAAAAAAAAAAAAAAAAGAAAAAAAAAAGAAAAAAAAAGGAACCCTTTTACCCTAAGAATTTGCCGTTTCGATTCTAAGAGGAAAATGTTTGCCGTTGTTACGACAACGTCGTCACGTGTCGATTCGCATTATTACTATTTGTCGAAGAGCGTCACGGAGTATAAAAGAGAAAATCAGAAAAAGAGAGAAAAAGAGAGAGAGAGAGAGAGAGAGAGAGAGAGAGAGAGAGAACGAATTTAAGGGTAAGGGAGAACGAACAGTGATAGAAGAGCAAAGTAGGGAGGATGCAACCCCACCCCCGATACGTGGGAAAAGGCAAGACAAACAAAATAAAATAGAGATAGATAAAGTGGCTGGGATATCTCGATACGTATCGTTAGGGTTCGAAAAAGGGGGAGTAAAAGGAAACATCCCTTTGGATGGTCTCTCTCTCTCTCTCTCTCTCTCTCTCTCTCTCTCTCTCTCTTTCTTTCACATACTTAATCCTGGATTGACTCGTGTCACTTATTAATATTTTATGCAAACACCCCATGATTTACGGTCTCGCGAACGCATTACGATGTTGATCTCTATTTACTCGAGTCAGCCGATAAGCGGCCGCTAGCGGACGAGCTTCTTATCTGTTACGTGCCATCTTGACGGATGATCCTAACGTCTTGATTTTCGGACTATTGAGTTGTCCCTGAAAAATTCATCCCATGTCAAATCATATGTATCGTAACGATAACAGAAAAAAAAAAAAGAAAAAAGAAGAAAAAATAAAAGAGAAAAAAAAGAAAAAAGAAGGACAAGAAAAGAAACAAAGAGAAAGAATGAAAAAAAAAAAAAGGAAAAGAAAAAGGCAACAAAAAAAAATTTTACGCTATACGAAAGAAGAGATTAAAGAAAAAAGTCACCGTCAATAATTTCCTTTAGATTTTAACATCGTAATAAAGTTCATTTTCAATCTCACGTCTCTAAATTGTTCCATCCGATAGAATACGCGTTAAAATGCAAATTTATTGAAACTTTCATGTAAAAAAGAAAAGAAAAAAAAGAGAGAGAGAGAAAGAGAGAGAGAAAACAAAAAGAAAACAAAACGAAAAAAAAAGAAGAGAAAACAAAAAAAAAAGAAGAAAAGAAGGAAAAAACGAATCGTCGCAGTAACCTAAAATCTCGATTGATTCGCGAAAAGTATCCTGCATTTTCAGTTCTCTCTCTCTTTATATATATATATATATATATATATAGCAATCTCCTTCCTATTCTTACCTACTAGCACGTGCCGCGTACTGCACAAAACTGGTATATATATACATGTGCATGTGTATATATATATATATAAGGTATATATATATATATATATACTTTACC